>NW_026728291.1:0-122039 GCF_030684315.1 Stegostoma tigrinum
GGGAATATCACTCGCTGGGCTGTGGTGTGGCAGATTATGTTTAATTTGCATAAATGCAAGACATTTACAGGATTTTACAGGAAGGAGGGTGTGAGGACATATAGCCCAGGTAGCTGTGGGAGACAGTGGATTTGTAATGAATATCAGTGGCCAGTCTATCCCAGAAATGGAAACAGAAATGTTGAAGAAGGGAAGGGAGGGGTCAGAAATAGACCAGGTGAAAGTGAGGGCAGGGTGGAAGTTGGAAGCAAAATATGTGAAGCTTTCCAATTCCAGACGAGAGAGAGAAGCAGTACTGATGATATCTCAGATTCTCCAGTATCTGCAGTTCCTACTATCTCCGGTGATATCATTGATACAGTGGAGAAAGAGCTGTGGGTGGAGGAGGGTAGCAGAATAGGACTGGGAAAAGGAATGTTCCACGTACCCAATGAAGAGACAGGCATAACTAGGGCCCATCTGGGTGCCCATTGGCAAACTCTCTACCCTGAAGAAAATGAATCTCCCCATCACAGGCTGGTCTGCAATCCACACTCCCACCACCACCACCCCACGCCTCCTGCTGCCCGCACAAGGCAAACCAAGCTCAGGGTCTTTGCGAAAATAAAGGCAGGAGTTTGTAGGCCTTCTGGAGATGGGAGGGTCTTTCAAAACATGTCAGGGTTGTGTCGGGGGGTGGGAATATCTCTCACTGGGCTGTGGTGTGGCAGATTGTGTTTAATTTGCATAAATGCAAGACATTGCTTTTGGTAAAACAAACAAGGGCAGGACTTATACAATTTAAATTAGGGCCTTTGGTAGTGTTGCAGAACAGAGACTCGGCCATCAGGTATAACTCTTCGAAGTCTGTGTCACATATAGACAGGCTGGTTAAGAAGGCATTTAGTTCGTTACCTTCTTTGCTCAGACCTTTGAGTTTGGGAGTTGGGATGTCATTTTCACATTGTACAGGATGTAGGTGAGGCATCTTCTGATGTACTGTGTCCAGTTCTGGTCGCACTGTTATAGGAAGGATAATATTAATCTGGAGAGGGAACAGCAGAGATTTACCAGGATGTCGGTGGGAATGGATGGTTTGAGATATAAGGATTAGATTAGATCCCTACGGTGTGGAAACAGGCCCTTTGGCACAACCAGTCCACACCACCCCTTGAAGCATCACACCCAGACCCATCCCCCTATAACCCACACACTCCTGAACACTACGGGCATTTTAGCATGGCCAATCCAACTAGCCTGCACATCTTTGGACTGTGGGAGGAAACCGAAGCACCCGGAGGAAACTCACGCAGACATGGGGAGAACGTGCAAACTCTGCACAGACAGTTGCCCGAGGCTGGAATTGAACCCAGGTCCCTGGTGCTGTGAGGCTGCAGTGCTAACCACTGAGCCACTGTGCTGCCTGTGCCAGGACAAGGGGTGCCATGGGTGTCACTGCCAGAGAGAGATGGTCTGGAATCGGTTTAAATATGAACAAATAGGATGGTTTGGATATATAGATAGAGAGGGGCAGATAGAGAGACAGTGTCATGGAAGGATGTGTTTGCAAGTTTCAGAATGCTGACATGTAGACATACTCCCTTACACCGAAAACACTGCATGGGCCCAACACTGTCGCCTGATTCAATCCGGATACATCACCACTTCAGAGTGTTTTCAGAGGCTGGATAGGCTGGGACTTTACTGACTTGTGCACAGGAGGATGAGGGGTGACCTGATTGAGGCTTTTAAATCATGAGGTGCACAAATAAGTTGAATGTCGGTTACCTTTTCTTGGGGATGGAGGATTTCAAGACTGTGGGGATGTTTCAAATTTTGAGGATCAAACATTTTAAAAGAGACATGAGGGGCAATTATTTTACAGAGAGTCGTTCACGTACGGGATAAAATTCCACAGGAAATGGTGGAAGTGAGTGCAGTTACAGCGTTTAAAAGACATTTAGATAAGTACATGAGGAAGAAATCAGTTTGGATGGTGTCGTGCGCTGCTGCCCTCCCAGTCCCTCTCTGAACAAATCCCTGATGGTGCCCATCCCCTGCTGCTGCCTGTGCAGTGGCGTGTGAGGCCAGCAGAGGGAGGCATTGCATCACATCAAACAGCACAGAGACTGTCAGAGATAATAAAATGTGAGGCTGGATGAACACAGCAGGACAAGCAGCATCTCAGGAGCACAAAAGCTGACGTTTCGGGCCTAGACCCTTCATCAGAGAGGGGGATGGGGTGAGGGTTCTGGAATAAATAGGGAGAGAGGGGTAGGCGGACCGAAGATGGAGAGAAAAGAAGATAGGTGGAGAGGAGAGTTTTGGTGGGGAGGCATGGAGGGATTAGGTCAGTCCAGGGAAGATGGACAGGTCAAGGGGGTGGGATGAGGTTAGTAGGTAGGAAATGGAGGTGCGGCTTGGGGTGGGAGGAAGGGATGGGTGAGAGGAAGAACAGGTTAGGGAGGCAGAGACAGGTTGGACTGGTTTTGGGATGCAGTGGGTGGAGGGGAAGAGCTGGGCTGGTTGTGTGGTGCAGTGGCGGGAGGGGACGAACTGGGCTGGTTTTTGGATGCGGTGGGGAAAGGGGAGATTTTGAAGCTGGTGAAGTCCACATTGATACCATTGAGCTGCAGGGTTCCCAAGCAGAATATGAGTTGCTGTTCCTGCAACCTTCGGGTGGCATCATTGTGGCACTGCAGGAGACCCATGATGGACATGTCATCTAAAGATTGGGAGGGGGAGTGGAAACGGTTCATGACTGGGAGGTGCAGTTGTTTATTGTGAACTGAGCGGACGTGTTCTGCAAAGCGGTCCCCATGCCCCCGCTTCGTTTCCCCAATGTAGAGGAAGCCGCACCGGGTACAGTGGATGCAGTATACCCCATTGGCAGATGTGCAGGTGAAGCTCTGCTTAATATGGAAAGTCATCTTGGGGACTGGGATATGGGTGAGGGAGGAGTTGTGGGGGCAAGCGTAGCATTTCCTGCAGTTGCAGGGGAAGGTGCTGGGTGTGTTGGGGTTGGAGGGGAGTGCGGAGCGAACAAGGGAGTCACAGAGAGAGTGGTCTCTCCAGAAAGCAGACAAGGGTCGGGATGGAAAAATGTCTTGGGTGGTGGGGTCGGATTGCAGATGGCGGAAGTGTCGGAGGATGATGCGTTGTATCCGGAGGTTGGCGGGGTGGTGTGTGAGAACGAGGGGGATCCTTGTTGGGCAGTTGTGGCGGGGGCGGGGTGTGAGGGATGTGTCCCGGGAAATGCAGGAGATGCGGTCAAGGGCGTTCTCAACCACTGTGGAGGGAAAGTTGCAGTCCTTGAAGAACTTGGACATCTGGGATGTGCGGGAGTGGAAAGCCTAATCGTGGGAGCAGATGCGGCGGTGGCGAAGGAATTGGGAATGGGGGATGGAATTTTTGCAGGAGGGTGAGTCGGAAGAGATGTATTCTAGGTAGCTGTGGGAGTCGGTGGGCTTGAAATGGACATCAGTTACAAGCTGAGATGGAGACTGAGAGGCCCAGGAAGGTGAGGGATGTGATGGAGATGGCCCAGGTGAACTAAAGGTTGGGGTGGAAGGTGTAGGTGAAATGGATGAACTGTTCGAGCTCCTCTGGGGAGCAAGAGGTGGCGCCGATACAGTCATCAATGTAACGCCGGAGGAAGAGGTGGGGTTTGGGGCCTGTGTAGGTGCGGAAGAGGGGCTGTTCCATGTAACCTACAAAGAGGCAGGCATAGCTGGGGCCCATGCGGGTGCCCATGGCCACCCACTTTGTCTGTCGGAAGTGGGAGGAATGGAAAGAGAAGTTGTTGAGGGTGAGGACGAGTTCAGCGAGGCCGATGAGGGTGTCGGTGGAGGGGAACTGGTCGGGCCTGCAGGACAGGAAGAAGCGGAGGGCCTTGAGTCCATCTGCATGCAGAATACAGGTGTAGACGGAGTGGACATCCATGGTGAAAATGAAGTGTTTGGTGCCAGGGAATTGGAAGTTCTGAAGGAGGTAGAGGGCATGGGTAGTGTCACGGACGCAGGTAGGGAGTTCCTGGACCAAAGGGGAGAAAATGGATTCCAGATAGGTGGCGATGAGTTTGGTGGGGCAGGAACAGGCTGAGACAATGTGTCGACCAGGGCAGGCAAGTTTGTGGATTGTTTGGACATAGAGCAGTTTTTCCACCGCCTTCGCCTCCACGCTTACTTCTTCAACCGGGAACCTAACCCTCCCTCCACTGATCCCTTCACCCGCTTCCAACACAAGTCCTCCTCCTGAACACCACCCCTAGGCCTCCTACACTCCCTTGACCTCTTCGTCTCCAACTGCCATCGAGACATTAACCGCCTCAACCTCTCCACCCCTCTCACACACTCCAACCTCTCCCCTACAGAACGGGCAGCCCTCCGCTCCCTCTGCTCCAACCCCAACCTCGCCATCAAACCCGCAGACAAGGGTGGCGCAGTGGTAGTATGGCGCACTGACCTCTACGTCGCCAAGGCCGAACGCCAACTCTCCAACACCTCCTAAAACCGCCCCCTTCATCATGACCCCACCAACGAGCAACAAACCATCATCTCCAACACCATTCATGACCTCATCACCTCAGGGGACCTCCCACCCACAGCCTCCAACCTTATTATTCCCCAACCCCGCATGGGCCATTTCTATCTCCTTCCCAAAGTCCACAACCTGCTTGTAACTGATGTCCATTTCAAGCCCATCGACTCCCACAGCTACCTAGAATACACCTCCTCCCACCCACCCTCCTGCAAAAATTCCATCCCCTTTTCCCAATTCCTCCACCTCCGCTGCATCTGCTCCCACGATGAGGCATTCCACTCCCACACATCCCAAATGTCCCAGTTCTTCAAGGACCACAACTTTCCCCCCACAGTGTTCGAGAACGCCCTTGACCGTGTCTCCTGCACTTCCCACAACACATCCCTCACAACCTGTCCCCGCCACAACCGCCCAACGAGGATCCCCCTCGTTCTCACACACCACCCCACCAACCGCCGGATACAACGCATCATCCTCCGACACTTCCGCCATCTACAATCCGACCCCACCAGCCAAGGCATTTTTCCATCCCCACCCTTGTCTGCTTTCCGGAGAGACCACTCTCTCCGTGACTCCCTTGTTCGCTCCACACTGCCCTCCAACCCGACCACACCCAGCACCTTCCCCTGCAACAGCAGGAAATGCTACACTTTGCCCCCAGACCTCCTCCCTCACCCCTATCCCAGGCCCCAAGATGACGTTCGATATAACCTCCCCACCGATAGTCTCCTCTCCACCTATCTTCTTTTCTCTACATCTTCGGTCCGCCTCCCCCTCTCTCCCTATTTATTCCAGAACCCTCTCCCCATCCCCGTCTCTGATGAAGGGTCTAGGCCCGAAACGTCAGCTTTTGTGCTCCTGAGATGCTGCTTGGCCTGCTGTGTTCATGCAGCTTCATACTTTATTATCTTGGATTCTCCAGCATCTGCAGTTCCCATTATCTCAGAGACTGTCAGACCTGCCCCACACAGAGACACACAGATACATACACAAATACACCGATACTTACACAAATAAGGGGAACCTATCAGAATTTCCCTGGTTCTGTGTTTTGCTAATAACTGCATTCATTCCATTTGGTGTGTGTTGGGATTACTGTTATTCCGTGGACAGCATTTCATTATTTGAGTCACTCCATGAGAGTACATCAGTTATTGCTCTCTCCAGTGAGTGTGACAGTGTTTCAGTTGTTCCATGGGGACTGTGACTCTGTGAGATTTTCAGTGCTTGATTATTGAAGATGTAAGGACAATTTGGGAGACTAGTAAATATTATAGGTTCGTTTCAGTATCTGAGCTGTCTGAAGGAGGAGGTGTAGGAGGGAGACTCCGTGCTCCCTTCCTGGGAGCTGGTGGAGACGATGTGCAGTGAGCTCACCCTCCTGCCCACCGAGACCATGGGAATTCCATTCGTACCGGCTCGATACAAAAGAGAGATGGCATCAGGGGCACGGTTTCTAAGCTGTGCCAGGTGGAAATGGAACTGACAGTGGGGTTAAAGTGAGAATTACCCTTCACTGAACATTGCTCCTTACTCGGTTGGTGGGACGTGTATATTTTGGAATCTCCACATGAGTCGTCCTGGTTCTCTCTGGCTCATTCCAGGGCCCTCCCCATGCGGCGGGGGAAGGTGGGTGAGGGAACTGATGTGGGGAACACCACTGCCCTGCTTGGCCTTTTCTGTCCTATTCCAGGCTGTTCCTCCTGGAATGAGGGAAAGGGAGGGAGGGAATGAAGGTGAATGTGCATGGCCCTGCTGTTAGTGATGGTGTAGGTGAGGGGGAAGTGGTGAGGTGTCCGGATTGAATCAGTCGACAATGTTGGATCGATGCAGTGTTTTCAGTGTTGGGGAGTATGTCTACATGTCAGCATTCTAAAGTTGTGAACACATCCTTCCATGACACAGTCTCTCAATCTCCCCGTCTCTGTCTGTTTATCCAACCCATCCCATTTGTTCGTATTTAAAGTGATTCCCCACCATCTCTCTCTGGCAGTGATTTTCACACCCATGGCACCCCTTGTCATGGCACATTGGAGATATGGAGCTGTAAATGGATGGGAGCCCCACATCCTGTCACTTCCAGCATGGGCTGCAAGTTTCCCCAGGCTGGGAGGTGATTTAACACAGCGTTACCAGGGACTGCACTGGGGTGGTCTGTACAGATCTACACACTGGGAGGGTAACTGCTCCAGGTTTGCAGATCAGTTCAGTGGTGTTCACCTCACTGTCCCCCGTGCTGGACAGATACCTGGTCCGGATTTATATATTAATGCACTGGTGTGGTCTGCACAGCTCCCCGTGCTGGACTGATATCTATTTGACTGGTGAGGCCTGCACAGTGTCCCACTCTGGACAGATTGCCGGGTTGTATTGAGCAGGACACTAGCCTGGTCTGCACAGTGCTCCATGCTGAACAGATATTCCATCTGGGTTTGTGGTGTCTGGGCTGGTTCTATGAGGTGGATTGAGAATGTGAGATAACTGACCACTTCAGCTGATCTGGCAATGCCTTTAGTTTGTGTTTGCCAGTTGTGTTGAGTTTGGGGAGAGATTTCCACCGCGAGGGTGTGTGGGTCTCACCAAAACTGATGGACAGAAGGGCCTTTGTGATGTGGATCTTTTATGACTCCATCACATTCTGTATCCGACATTCCCTGGAACATTCTGTCACCGACATTCCCCGGAACATTTTGTATCCGACATTATTTGTGATCATTTGGATGCCAGTTAATTGAACAAAAGATAAGACCCCGAGGGAAAAGATCCCATTCCAGAGAGAAGGAGACACTGTTGCAAATTCCCCTCAGGTAGTTAATGGGGTGAATACATTTTCCCTGTGTTCATGTTTCTTCACAAACAAAAATTGACCACAATGTGGACGAAAAGACTGAAATTTCCATCCTCCGTTTGTCTGCAGGGAACTGGGAGAGAATCCTTCAGGACAGCAACGTCTTCACCCTCTATATCAGGAACTGTAAGGAAATGACCTGTGCCTGCTCTCGAGTGAATGAGTCAGTGGGAATGTTCTAGAAGCCGTCTGTCCTTATGGATGTGTGTTTGTGTATTTCAGGAGGGAGAGTTTCTTGTATTTTACGTTAGTTTTTTTTGTAAAATAAAACAAATTGAGACATTACTACGGGTTATTTCAGCTTCTTTTTTTTCAATAAATCAGCGATACATTTGAAAATGTCACTGGGTCCTCAATCAAACTGGTAACTGTGCCTCCAGACCGATGTGTAATTTATTTGTTTTCTTTCCTCACAGTTAACGTAGTGACGATCTACGTCCTGCTTTATAAAGATTGTGGATTGTCTCCATGTGTCAGACGTTACCTGGGGGCCATGGCAGTGGCGGATCTACTGGTCATTATCCTCGACCTGATATTGAGACACATTCCCATTGTTTATTACGAACAGTTTTATTTTCTGAAGTCCATCCCCGTGTGTAATATCCACGCCGTCCTGCTCTTTGCAGCCACTGACTGTTCTGTCTGGTTCACCGTCACTTTCACCTTTGATCGATTTGTGGCCATTTGTTGCCAGAAGCTGAAAAGTAAATATTGCAGTGAGAAAACGGCGGCTGTGGTTCTGGGAACAGTGACTGTGCTGAGCTGTTTAAAGGACATTTTCTGGTATTTCATGCTCACAGCTCACTATTCGCTGGGGAACTCCCCCTGGTTTTGTCGGCAAAGTATCGTTGTTCAATCATCTCGTGCCTGGACCACAATCGAGTTCCTCCACCACATTCTAACCCCGACTCTCCCATTTCTCCTGATTCTGCTGTTCAATGTTTTCACCGTCAGACACATTTTAGTGACCAGCAGAGCCCGCAGGAGACTCCGGGCTCACACCAATGGGGACGGTCAGTGTGACACAGAAATGAGAAATCGAAAAAAATCCATCATTTTACTGTTTGTGATCTCAGCCAATTTCATCCTGTTATGGTCAATGTTAATGGTGTATTCTATATGGTCCCGGATGTGGGAGTTTGGGTATCGGTCTGTGTTCCTCGATTACTTAGTGCAGGAATTGGGCTTCATGCTGCAGCTCCTCAGTTGCTGCACGAACACCGCGATTTATGCCGTGACCCAGACTAAGTTCAGGCAGCAGCTGAAGAATGTGCTGAAATATCCCTTTACCCAAATTCATCAATCAATCAAATTCACTCATTAATCAATCCATCCAGGATTTTCTCATTTCAGTTCAATGTTTCAGCAATGAAGCAGCCTGTCGCTATGGTAACAGACTGAGGGTAGTGCTGGTTTATCCAACCTTATCCCACAGGGGGTTACAGGGAAACATTTCAATGTTTCTCTCAACTCACAGGCCAGAGAGAAAAGGCACCATTCCACTGACTGCATCCATAACTTCAATATGCAATTAACGTTCATTAAAAAGTGCCAAACAGCACAGCAAACTATATTGTTGTTTGTCTCTGTGTTGAAGAAGCTCACCTGGAGAGAGACAGACTCGGCCCCAAGGGAATGGGACAATTCTGGGACTGAGCTCAGGAGTTGGTATAAGTCACTCTGTCCTTGCGTTCACCTCTGGGATATCTCTGCCTCTTTCTCTCCAGTCCCTCCCCGCTCACTCCCTCTCCGGCCCACATTTCTCCCTACCCCCTTGTTCCCCATCCCTCTCTCCATTCCCCTCCTTCTCTTTTTCCACCTACCCTCCCCAAAACACCCTGTCTCCTTGAGTCCTGTCTCTCTCTCTCCCTCCTCTTCAAATGCCCACACCCCCTTCTCTCACCCTCTGCAATGTGTAAGCCCCATCTCCCACTCAGTATTTTTCCCTCTGGCCCCACCTCTCCTCATCCCCGATCACACTCTTTCCCTCTCTCCGTCCCCATCCCCCTCTGTACCCTTTATCTGTCTCCTCCTCCCTCGCTCTCACCTCTCACTCTCTATCTTTAACCCACTTTCTCTCTCTCTCTGCCCCCTTCCTTGTCCTCCTCTTTCCCTTCAAGTCCCTCACTTATCTCTGTAACCCCCTGGCTCCACGCCCTGTATCTGGCTGTCTGGGCCCCGTCTCCCTGTACCCTAGCCCCTTCCCCTGTTGCTCTCTCCCTCCGTCCCTGTCACTCCCTCCCTTCTTGTCGCTCACTCCATCGTTCCCACCCCATTGCTCCTTCATCGTCCTTTGCTCCAACCCCGTCCCTTGCTCTCTTGCCATTCCTCACACCCTCGCTACCTCCCCATTGCTCCCTCGCCGTCCCTCACCCCCTCCCCGTCCCTCACTCCCACCATGTCCGTCGCTCCCTGTCCCTCCCAGTCCATATCCCTCGCTCCCTCATCCCTTTCACCATCCCTGTCCCACACGCTCTCTCCCAATCACATGCTCCCTCCTTATCCCTCACTCCGTCCACCTTTCCCTCACTCACTCGCCATCCTTCTGTCCCACCCCACTCCCCTCCCTCACTTCTTCACTCCGCGTCCCTTGTTCCCTCTCTCCCGGTCCCTCCCTCCCTGTCCTTCTCTCCTTTGCTCCCTCCTCGCCGGTCCCTCCCCATCCCTCACTCCCTCCCTGTCCCTCGCTACCTTGCTTCCTACACATCCCTGGCTGCCCCGTTCCCTCCCAGTTCCTCCCTGTCATTTGTTCCTTTCCTGTCCCCACCCATCTCGTTCCCTTGCTCCCTCCCTGTCCCTTGCTCCCTCCCTGTGCCGCCCTGTCCCTGTCCCTCACTTCCTCTCTGTGCCACCCTGTCCCTGTCCCTTGCTTCCTCCCTGTGCCACCCTGTCCCTCGCTCCCTCCCTGTGCCACCCTGTCCCTGTCCCTCGCTCCCTCCCTGTGCCACCCTGTCCCTCGCTCCCTCCCTGTACCACCCTGTCCCTGTCCCTCGCTCCCTCCCTGTGCCACCCTGTCCCTGTCCCTCGCTCCCTCCCTGTGCCACACTGTCCCTGTCCCTCGCTCCCTCCCTGTGCCCACCACCCTGTGCCTGTCCCTCGCTCCCTCCCTGTGCCACACTGTCCCTGTCCCTCGCTCCCTCCCTGTGCCACCCTGTCCCTGTGCTTTGCTCCCTCCCTGTGCCACCCTGTCCCTGTCCCTCGCTCCCTCCCTGTGCCACCCTGTCCCTGTGCTTTGCTCCCTCCCTGTGCCACCCTGTCCCTGTCCCTTGCTCCCTTCCTGTGCCACCCTGCCCCTGTGCTTTGCTCCCTCCCTGTGCCACCCTGTCCCTCGCTCCCTCCCTGTGCCCACCACCCTGTGCCTGTCCCTCGCTCCCTCCCTGTGCCACCATGTCCCTGTCCCTCGCTCCCTCCCTGTGCCACCCTGTCCCTGTGCTTTGCTCCCTCCCTGTGCCACCCTGTCCCTGTCCCTTGCTCCCTCCCTGTGCCACCCTGTCCCTGTGCTTTGCTCCCTCCCTGTGCCACCCTGTCCCTCGCTCCCTCCCTGTGCCACCCTGTCCCTGTCCCTCGCTCCCTCCCTGTGCCACCCTGTCCCTGTGCTTTGCTCCCTCCCTGCCGCTCGCTCCCTCTCTGTCTGTCCAACGTTGGCTACCTCCCTGTACCTCGCTCTCTCCCTGACTTTTCCGGTCCCCCTCCGTGTCACTCACTCCCTATCCCTCACACCCTCCCAGTCCATCCCTCCCTGTTCTTTGCTCCCTTCCTGTCCCACCCCTGCCTCGACCATCCCTGTCCCTGTCCTTCGCTCCCTCCCTGTATCCCTCCCTATCCCCGCTCAGCCTCTCTCCTTCCCTGTCCCCTTCCCCCTCCCTCGATGTCCCTCAATCCCTCCCTGTCCCTCACTCCCACCTCATTCATTGCTCCCTTCCCTAGATTCCTCTCCCATCCCTCCTCCTGCCCCTCTCTCCCTCCCTCCCTGCCCTTGCTATGGTCCTTCCCTCGCTCACCCCCCTCTCTCGCTCCCTCTATGTCCATCACTCCCTACCTCACTCATTCCCTGCACCTCATTCCCTCCCTCCCTCCCTGCCCCTTGCTCACTCCCCATCCCTTAGTCCCTCCCTCCCTGCCCCTTGCTCTCTCGGTCCATCCCTCACTCCCTCACTTCCTCCACCCTCCCCGTCCCTCGCTTCCTTGTTGCTTCCCCATCCCTCACTCCCTCCCTGCCACTCGATCCCTCTGTCTCTCTTTCTCTCTGTCTCGTTCCCTCCCTCCCTCCCTCTCCAACCCTCGTTCCACCCCCACCCACTAACCATCCCTCACTCCCTCCCTTCCTCATCATCCCTTGCTCCCTGGCTCTGTCCATCACTCAATCGCTCCCTCCCCATCTCTCATTCTGTCCCCATCCATCACTCCCTCACTGCTCCTTGCTCCATCCCTGTCCCTTGATCCTTCCCTCCCCATCCTTAACAGCCCCTTGCTCACTCGCTTCCTCCAAGTCCCTCACTCCCTTGCTCAATCAGTCCCTCACTCTCTCACCATCCCTTGTTCCCTCGCACCCCATCGCTTGCTCTCCCACTGCCTGTCCTTCAAACTCTCTCTCCCTCACCGTCCCTCGCTCCCTTACTCTGTCCCTGACTCCATCCCTCTCTCTGTCCCTCATTGCCTCTCTCAGTCTCTCGCTCACTCAATCCATCCTATGCTCACACACTCCCTCACTCCCTCCCCGTCCCTTCCTGTCGGAACCTCACTCACTCACTCCCTGTCCCTCGCTCCGACCCATTGCTCCCTCCCTTGTTCCCTGTCCCTCGCTCCCTCTCTGTCCCTCGCTCCCTTGCTGTCCCTAACTCCCTCACTCTCTCAACGTCCCTTGCTCCCCTCACAGTCCCTTGCTCCCTCCCTTGCTTGGTCTCTGTCCCGCATTCCCTTCCTCAGTCCCCGTCCCTCACTCCATTGCTCCCTCCCGGTCCTTCACTCCCCGCCCCTCGCTCCCTCCCTCCCATCCCTTGCTCCTTTGCCATCCCTCTTTCACTCACTCTCTCCATCCCTCCGTATCCCTCCCTCTTCTCCCTGTATCCCTCCCTATCCCTAGCTCCGTCCCTCTCCTTCCCTGTTCCCCTCCCTCTCCCTCTATGTCCCTCACTCCCTCCCCATCCCTTGCTCCCTTCCCTGGCTTCCTCCCTTGTCCCTCGTTCCTGTCCCTCTCTCCCTTGCTCCCAACCCTCGCTATGGCCCTTCCCGCCCTCACTCACTCTCTCGCTCCCTCGACATCCATTGCTCCCTACCTCACTCCTTCCCTGTCCCTTGCTGCCTCCCTCCCCATCCCTTACTCCCTTGCTCCCTCCATCCATGTCCTTGCTCACTCCTCATCCCTCACTCTCTCCCTCTCTGTCCCTCGCTCTCTCACACCATCCATCCCTCACTCGCTCCCTCACTCCCTCCCTTTACCTCACTCCTTCACCGTCCCTCAGTCCCTCCCTCACGCTCTCTCTCTGTCCCTATCTCCCTCCCTTTCTGTCCCTTGCTCTCTCCCTTCCTGTCCGTCCCTCCCTCCCTCCTGCCCCATCCCTCACTCCCTCCTTGCTCCCTCCCTCCCTGTCTCCCTTGCTTTTGCTCCCTCTCTGTCCCTATCTCCCTCCCTCTCTCCATCTCTGTCCCTCGCTCCCTGCCTCCACTTTCCTCATTCCCTTCCTTGCTCCCTCCCCATCCCTCGCTCATTTTCTCCTCTGTCCCTCGCTTCCCATCCCCCACTCCCTGTCTCTCCCTCCCCATTCCTTGATCCCCTGAATCCATCCCTGACTGGCCCACTCCCTGCCCTTGCTCATTCACTCCCTGTCTGTTCCTCCCCATCCCTCGCTCCCTCACTCTGTCCCTCACTCACTCACTCCCTCCCCATCCCTCACTCCGTTGCTGTCCCTCAATCCATCCCCACCAATTGCTCCCACCCTGTAGCTCAGTCCATCTCAATCCCTTGCTCCCATGCTCACTCCCTCCCCATCCCTTGCACCCCATCCCTCGCACCCCAATCCCTTGCCCCCTTGCTTCACGAAGAAGTAAAAAATAAACTTTTTTTGTAGTAAATGGTTGACATAAGTAAGATGCTGTTCTGTAATTTCGACTTCCTCAGAGCTTATCTGTGACACAGCACATGCTCTCAGCACATGCCTTTCCTTTTAGGAGTAACACTTATGTGACTATCTTAAATTATACAGATGATTTCTGAAGCCGAAGTGCCTGCTGACTGTTCCCTGTTATGGATATAATATAAAATACCTGAGCTACAATAGTAATGTCCTTATTATAGATATATTTCACTCAGCCCTACCCTGTGTGATTTGTCCATGTGTATTTACTCCTGTATGGTATATACTACAGTGTCTCTCTCCATTACACTTATATTCCCCTTTTACACACTGCTGACTCCTTACCCTTCATCACCCTGACTGCATAATGCAGAAGTGGGAATGCTGGCTGATGATTTCATATCCCATTGACTTTATTTTCATTTATCTTCACTGAATTTTCCACTCTAACATCCTGGGGACGAGTGTTGGAGAGAAACAGAACTGGACCTGCCATGTAAATTTTGTTGCTACAAGTGAATCGAAATTTTGTGATTAAATCAAATTTTGACTCCCGGAAGCCTGTGTATCGCCTGCAAGGCACAAGGCAGGAGTATAATGGGATACTCTCCATTTGCTTGGATGGGTGCAGCTCCAACAACACTCAAGAAACTTGACACAGTGCAGGAAAGGCAGTCCCCTTAACTGGCACCGCATTCAGTACTTTCAATATCAACTCCCTTCAACACCGAGGCACAGTGGCAATGGAATGCACCATCTACAAGATGCACTAGAGTAAGTCACGCAGCCCATGGACTGTACCGCCTGAATGGGCAAGAGCAGACAGTGCATTAGAACAACTCCATCTGTAAGTTCCCCTGTAAGGAACATTCCACCCTGAGTTGGAGCAGTATAAGGGATGATCTCACTGAGTGGTGGAGTCGGCTTGATGGACCAAATGGCCTATTTCTGCCCTCCATCTTCTGCCTTATGATACTTTTTCCAGTTGTTTAGTGCAGTGACCAAACTTGTGTTCAGCCTCTAGATGGTCTCAAAAGAGCCAGTCCTCAAGCCCTCTCTCAAGCACCTGATCTTCCCATCCAACCACCTTCATGGATCTGTGAATGCCCACTCCAAGCTCTGTTCTTTACTCTAAGCCACTCAGTGCCCTTACTGTTTTTGAGCACTCCCATAACTTACCCTTCCCAGTTTCATTACCAGCCACTTCCCTGGATTGAATTCCTTATTTTCTTCCTAATTATTTAATGTCCCCGTGCAGCCCACAGCTTGCTTCCTCATGGTTAAGCATCTGACCAATTGTTGCATCATCTGCAAATATCGAAATCACAGCCACTACAGCTACATCTAAATCATTGATCTACACCAGAAACAACAGATAGAAGGCATGGATAGTAAGTTCACAAACGACACCAAAATTGGTGGCATAGTAGGCAGGAAAGAACGTTCTCTATTTGTTCATTTCCAGCCCCGTTTCTGGTTCCACCTCCCCTGCTGCGCCACTGTTTTGGTCTGATTCTGGGCCTGGGAACTGGGATTATATGGCCATCTGCAGCAGTGGTCACTTCCTTGTGTGAGGGAACTGGTGAAGTATCCGATGTTAAACTACATTGTTACTGAAATTACATTTCAATAATATCGTCTCAGTTAATGGATTCTGGAGGCATCGAAGTTAAAGATTCAGCTCGCTCTGAGTTCTCACATGTTAGTCCACTGTTCGCCAAGTATTCCCGTTGTATTTATGGAGCTGTTCCTGACACATCCTCTGCCATTGTACTTGTCACACTTTTCCAGAGTGTCTCCCTGTGTGGCCCTGCTTGTACAGTGATGAGTACTCTGAGTGGTGGCCGGAGCAACCTCAGTTCTGATCTGAGCCGTAGCAATGGGTGTTCTTCCCATATTGCTCCTTGTGAATCATCCTTCGATAAGGAATTAATTGATTCGCATGAAAATATTCTCCCAGTTGATGAACTTATTCCCTCAAACACCCGCTCTCTCCCATGTCTGTGTTTGATGTATCAGAATACAAACCCATCTCTTCCCGCAGATTTTTCTCCCTCCCACAATCACTAACTCTCCTTTACGTCCCTTCTCCCACTTCGCTGAGGCACTGCACAATCTATCACACACTGCCATATTCACACCATTTAGCCTCTGCTCTTGCGGTCATTGTTGCTGGGTGAGCGTGCCCCAGTCTCACCATGTGGACCTTCAAATCAGTCGATCCATTTAGTTGCCGCAGTTGGGAGTAGAATATCTTTTACAGACATGGACCAGTGATTGTTGGGACATCAGGTTCAGGAAAAAGACACAGGATACGTTTGAGCAAAAGAATCTTTATTGGAAAGGAACAGTTTCTGTAGCTGTTTGAATCATTTATTTCATTTGTTCATTCCTTTACAGCGACAGCATTGTGTGCAGTTCTGCAATTCTCCTCTTGTAGAGATGTGCTCCTATAGGGAACGGTGCAAAAGGGGTTTACAAGGATATTGCCCGGGCTGAAGAGTTTCAGTTACGAAGAGAGATTGGACAGACTGGGGTTGTTTTCTTAGAGCAGGGGTGATTGCGAGGGAAGGTGATCGAGATATGCAAACTAATGAGGCATACGAACAGGGGAGACTGAAGGTGCTGTTTCTCTTTGATCGATCACCATGGAGCCGTAGATTTAAGGTAAGAGGCAGGCCGGTTTGAATAGATACTCAGAAAGACTTGTTTCAGCCAGCAGATGCTTGGAATCTGGAACTCACTGTCTGTAAGGGCTGCAGAGGCAGAAACCTTGCTAACTTGAAGAAAGATTCCGATGTGATTTGTGATGCTGAAGTATACCACGCGATGAGCCAAGTGATGGTAAATAGGATTGGGATAGTTCAGTGGCTTGTTTTGTACAGTGCAGCCGCAATAGACTGAAGGGCCTTATGCTGTGTGGAAGACAGCAGTAGTGGACTGGTTCGTATCCCTGCGTCTCACGTGGGAGAGCAGCGTTAAACTCCCCACAGGAGACCATCCTCATATTCCAGGGTGGTTCAGCATTGCCTCGTGGTGGCGGGAACACAGTTTCGACTGTAGTTTTGTGAGACTCTCTGTATGGAGTTTGCGCATTCTCCCCAAAGTTGTGCCGTTTCGGTAAATTGTCCCGTCATGGTTCGTCGTAGTAAATGTGGGTTTGTGGGGTTAGGGTGGAGAAGTGGAAAGCTCGAGTGGTGTTAGGTGCAGAAGCAGTGGGCTGAAAGATCTCCATCTGCATTGTAGGGATTCTGTGATCTCTGACTCTGAGTTGTGTCTCTCTTAGGAATTTGAAATTGCCCGCTCCGTTTACAGGTGTGGGTTATTACTATCTGTCCTTCCATTCTCGATGGGACATGTCAGAGGAAGGACGGTGCTGTCTGACTCAGTGCTGGGCAGGACTACATCCGGGGGAGACAGAGTGTCAGTGAAAGTGCCAACACATGCCTTCTGCAAGCTGCGCTTTTTGTCTGCGTTGAAATTAAAATGATTTGATAGATTTGTTCCGGAGTGAAGTGTTTACTGGAAGCAGAAATCCGAGGGAGGCACTGGATAAACCGATCCCGATTTGAGTGCAGTAACAGCAAATACCTTTCCTGCAGCGCTAATGAGATTGTACAGCACAGAGGAGAGTTTTGCTGCACTGCATTTGGGTTCGTGGGTCCCGCGTGCTTTCACTAAACTGGGTTACCGGGAATAAAGATATCAGAAAGGGCACAGATGGTGCTTACTGGGGTTCACGGTTGTAAAGATATCAGATATGACACAGACAGGGTTTACTAGGATCGTACAGTGTCTCAGTGGTTACACTGCTGTTGGATGGGCAGGTTCGGTGTATTGGCCTTGCTAAATTGCTCTGTGCTGTCAGGGATGTGTCGGTTAAACCATAGTTAATGCAGAGATAGGGCGGCCGCTCGGTCTGGGTGGGATGTTCTTTCAAGGGTCGGGGCAGACTCGATCGGCACTTTCCACACTCTCGTGATTCTATTATTTGAAAAGGAAGGGCATGATGGAGCTTACTTGGGTGTTAAAACATTCCAGAGAACACCAATGGGGTTTACCGCGACAGGATTTTATTCACGAGGGATGTTAGAAAAGTTGGAAATGCTCACACTAACGAAAGGAATACCTCATGGACATTTTGCAGATGATTTGAGTTGTGGAGAGAGGAAAAAGGGGGAAGTTCCCTCTTTCAAGTGAACCAATAACTGGAAGTCAGACATTCAAAACCATTGACGAAAAATAAAAGATAGGAGCTGAATTCCTGTCACACCGAAAAACCGTTTCCAAAATATTTTGAAAGACTCGTTTGCAGTCGCACAAGGAGTGCATTTCTCAGGGAGAGAGAGTCTGTGGGTGGTTGAGGGATTAGGGGGAGGGTGTGGTCAGGGAAAACGTTGAGAAACAATCTCTGACTTGAAATGTAGCGAAATTTCGTGAACGTGTGCCGCTGTATAAGATTGAGTAAAACAGAAGCTCATGGCTTTGGAAGATCTGGCATAAATTTCCATGTGATCAATTCTGACTGCAACTGACCAAACTTTATTTAAAATTGCACAGGAAAGATATTCCCGAATGAACAATTGCTCGGAGATCCGTTTCCAGCTTTAATCAAGTGCCTTAAAAATGCAACAGTAATCAATACCAAGATGTAGAATCCATTTAGTACTCAGTAATCTCCACCCAAGAAACACAGGAACAAGTCACATTGGTTTTGCAGTTTAACTCTCTTCTTATCAGCAGCGCTTTCTTTAAGCTGAAATAAATGCGGGACAATGTTAAAAATTAGATAACTCTCATTCATTTTCGACTATTGCAATGAACTGTATGTGTGGGTGCAAAGTATAATGAGCAAAACAGCTTTGCCCTGAATTTAACCACGTTCAGGGCCAGCCATACGAGAAAGGTCGTGGCGCTCAAATGCCATCTTCATTCTTACCTCCATAGATGCTTCTTCGCGAGTTGAATATTTGCAGGGTTTTCCTTGACCACTGGGACAGTTCCCCAGGACCAGACATTTCTCAAACCCAGAAACCAATCTTTATCAAAAGAGGCTATTATGCTGAAAAATGCTCTTTATCCTTGTCCTGCTGGTCCGTGTCACTAAAAGCTGGCCCGGGTGAGGTTGGAGCTCACAGCCTGGGCATTTCACGCGCCTCTGTACCGTCAGAGAAGGACCGCGCGCTCACCGATTGCATCACTGGAGGCACAGAGTAGCTCCGTGCCCTCATTCAGTGTTCCTTCATCACAGTTTACTGTTTGATGAGTATTCCTGTTGAGGGTCTGATGGTGCTCCTTACAAACCCTCTATCACTGTCCTTATTTCCTGCTCCCGCTCGTTTCATTATGTGGCGCTGTGACAGTGTAGTGGCCCGTTCTTTGTAATGTGGCAGCATGAGCTTCGGCTCGAGTCTGAGTCAAACCACTGACTGTTGTCCCCAATATTTCCTCTTAACATATCCTGAAGTGATACTGTAAGGGATCAGTTAATATTGCAATCAGACATGCAGAGACCGTGGTAAGAATTGCCGAGGTTGTGAGATGAAGTCTCATCCACACCAGGTTTTGTTGACACAGAGTATAAGTGTGAAGCTGGATGAACACAGCAGGCCAAGCAGCATCTCAGGAGCACAAAAGCTGACGTTTCGGGCCTGGACCCTTCATCAGAGAGGGGGATGGGTTGAGGGTTCTGGAATAAATAGGGAGAGAGGGGGAGGCGGACCGAAGCTGGAGAGAAAAGAAGATAGGTGGAGAGGAGAGTACAGGTGGGGTGGTAGTGAGGGGACAGGTCAAGGAGGTGGGATGAGGTTAGTAGGTAGTAAATAGAGGTGTGGCTTGGGGTGGGAGGAAGGAATGGGTGAGAGGAAGAACCGGTTAGGGAGGCAGAGACAGGCTGGGCTGGTTTTGGGATGCAGAGGGTGGAGGGGAAGAGCTGGGCTGGTTGCATGGTGCAGTGGCGGGAGGGGTCGAACTGGGCTGGTTTTGGGATGCGGTGGGGGAAGGGGAGATTTTGAAGCTGGTGAAGTCCACATTGATACCATTGGGCTGCAGGGTTCCCAAGCGGAATATGAGTTGCTGTTCCTGCAACCTTCGGGTGGCATCATTGTGGCACTGCAGGAGGCCCATGATGGACATGTCGTCTAAAGAATGGGAGGGGGAGTTGAAATGGTTCGCGACTGGGAGGTGCAGTTGTTTATTGCGAATCGAGCGGAGGTGTTCTGCAAATTGGTCCTCAAGCCTCCGCTTGGTTTCCCCAATGTACAGGAAGCCACACCGGGTACAATGGATACAGTATACCACATTGGCAGATGTGCAGGTGAACATCTGCTTAATATGGAAAGTCATCTTGAGGCCTGGGATAGGGGTGAGGGAGGAGGTGTGGGGGCAAGTGTAGCATTTCCTGCAGTTGCAGGGGAAGGTGCCGGGTGTGGTGGGGTTGGAGGGCAGTGTGGAGCGAACAAGGGAGTCACGGAGAGAGTGGTCTCTCCAGAAAGCAGACAAGGGTGGGGATGGAAAAATGTCTTGGGTGGTGGGGTCGGATTGTAGGTGGCAGACGTGTCGGAGGATGATGCGTTGTATCCGGACGTTGGTAGGGTGGTGTGTGAGAACGAGGGGGATCCTCTTGGGGCGGTTGTTTCGGGGGCAGGGTGTGAGGGATGTGTTGTGGGAAATGCGGGAGACGCGGTCAAGGGCGTTCTCGACCACTTTGGGGGGAAAGTTGCAGTCCTTGAAGAACTTGGACATCTGGGATGTGTGGGAGTGGAATGCCTCATTGTGGGAGCAGATGCGGCGGGGGCGGAGGAATTGGGAATAGGGGATGGAATTTTTGCAGGAGGGTGGGTGGGAGGAGGTGTATTCTAGGTAGCTGTGGGAGTCGGTGGGCTTGAAATGGACATCTGTTACAAGCTGGTTGCCTGAGATGGAGACTGAGAGGTCCAGGAAGGTGAGGATTGTGATGGAGATGGCCCAGGTGAACTGAAGGTTGGGGTGGAAGGTGTTGGTGAAGTGGATGAACTGTTCGAGCTCCTCTGGGGAGCAAGAGGCGGCACCGATACAGTCATCAATGTACCGGAGGAAGAGGTGGGGTTTGGGGCCTGTGTAGGTGCGGAAGAGGGACTGTTCCACGTAACCTACCAAGAAGCAGGCATAGCTGGGACCCATGCGTGTGCCCATGGCCACCCACTTTGTCTGTAGGAAGTGGGAGGAATCGAAAGAGAAGTTGTTGAGGTTGAGGGCAAGTTTGGCTAGGCTGATGAAGGTGTCAGTCGAGGAGGACTGGTTGGGCCTGTGGGGCAGAAGAAGCGGAGGGCCTTGAGGCCATCTGCATGCGGAATACAGGTGTATAGGGACTGGACGGCCATGCTGAAAATGAGGTGTTGGGGGCCAGGGAATTGGAAGTTCTGGAGGAGGTGGAGGGCGTGGGTGGTGTCACAGATGTAGGTCGGGAGTTCCTCGACCAAAGGGGAAAAAATGGAGTCCAGATAGGTGGAGATGAGTTCGGTGGGGCAGGAACACGTTGAGACAATGGGTCGACCACGGCATACAACGCATCATCCTCCGACACTTCCGCCATCTGCAATCCAACCCCACCACCCAAGACATTTTTCCATCCCCACCCTTGTCTGCTTTCTGGAGAGACCACTCTCTCCGTGACTCCCTTGTCCGCTCCACACGCCCCTCCAACCCCACCACACCCGGCACCTTCCCCTGCAACCGCAGGAAATACTACACTTGCCCCCACACCTCCTCCCTCACCCCTATCCCAGGCCCCAAGTTGACTTTCCATATTAAGCAGAGGTTCACCTGCACATCTGCCAATGTGGTATACTGCATCCACTGTACCCAGTGTGGCTTCCTCTACATTGGGGAAACCGAGCGGAGGCTTGGAGACCGCTTTGCAGAACACCTCTGCTCAGTTCGCAACAAACTACTGCACCTCCCAGTCGCAAACCATTTCCACTCCCCCTCCCATTCTTTAGATGACATGTCCATCATGGGCCTCCCGCAGTGCCACAATGATGCCACCCGAAGGTTGCAGGAACAGCAACTCATATTCTGCCTGGGAACCCTGCAGCCTAATGGTATCAATGTGGACTTCACCAGTTTCAAAATCTCCCCTTCTCCTACTGCATCCCCAAACCAGCCCAGTTCGACCCCTCCCCCCACTGCACCACACAACCAGCCCAGCTCTTTCCCTCCACCCACTGCATCCCAAAACCAGTTCAACCTGTCTCTGCCCCCCTCACCTGTTCTTCCTCTCACCCATCCCTTCCTCCCACCCCAAGCCGCACCCCCATCTACCTACTAACCTCATCCCACCTCCTTGACTGTCCGTCTTCCCTGGACTGACCTATCCCCTCCCTACCTCCCCACCTATACTCTCTCCACCTATCTTCTTTTCTCTCCATCTTCGGTCCGCCTCCCCCTCTATCCCTATTTATTCCAGAACCCTCTCCCCATCCCCCTCTCTGATGAAGGGTCTAGGCCCGAAACGTCAGCTTTTGTGCTCCTGAGATGCTGCTTGGCCTGCTGTGTTCATCCAGCTTCACATTTTACTATCTTGGATTCTCCAGCATCTGCAGTTCCCATTATCTCCGGGTCAAAGGCCTGTAGATTCATTTTTAGTTTTCATTGCCTTCCAGAGGTGTTTAGAAACCCCTCCCAGGCCACAGTGGTTTCCATCGCTCCCTTCGCACTTTCAATCTTTACTGACTGCGAATGTGACAAAAGAGCAGAGCATCTTCCCCCGTCGCCGTCACTCTCAGCGCACACATTCCAAAGAACTCAACGGTACGACGCCTGCGCAGTGCTCGCCTATAATGTTAATCAGGGACCTTTACCAGTGCGGGGACTGCTGGGTAACGGCCGTGACATTGAAAACCCTCAATCAATACAAATTTTACTGTGATGCGGCAGTTGGAGAAGGGTGCAGTACAAAACAACAATACAGCACAGACGCAGGCACTTCAGCCCTCCAAGCTTGCGCTGACAGATTTTGCCCTTCCATATTAAAACTGTCTTCTCTACAAGATCTACATCCCTCTATTCCCTTCCTATTCATAGACAATGTATATATATTTACTTTTTCCATCTTTCAAGTCTGAATCTATAAATAAGAAAATTTTGTTAACTTATTTTAAATAAGTCTCTAGCGGTACCCATCTAAAATTAAAATTGTAACTACATGGCAATGGGTAAATGGAAAGGAGGTGATGGGATAGTGCTAATGTGTAAGTGGTCAGTACTCCAGAACCCTCCCTCTGACACTTTCAGGCTGTGACTTACAGATAGTCACTCACCTCGTTTTGGAAGAATTTGTTTTCCCTCAAATCCACTTAAAACCTCCAACTACTTATTTTAAAAGTGTTTCCCCCCTCCCCCTCCCGTTATTGATTTCTGTACTAGGGGGAGATGATTATCCCTATCTAAGCAATCTATGCCCTCCAGAGCTTTGTTCACTTCAATCAGGTCCCCACCCAGCCTCCTCTTCCACCAGGAAAACAACACAGCCTCTCTACTTTTTCTTCATAACGCCATCACTCCAGCCCAAGCAACATCCTGCTGGATCTCTGCACTTGTGCAGTCACATCATCCTTTGATGTCATTTATATAAATGATTTGGATGTGAACATAGGAGGCATGGTTATTAAGTTTGTGGATGACACCAAAATTTCTGGTGCAGTGCGCAGTGAGAATGTTATCTCAGAGTACAGCAGGGCCTTTATCAGATTGGCCAACAGGCTGAGGAGTAACAGGTGGAGTTAAGTTTGGATAAATGTGAGGTGTTGCATTTTGGGAAGGCAAACCAGGCCAGGAGTCATGCACTTAATGGTAAGGTCCTGGGGAACATTGCTGAACAAAGACTTTGGGGTGCAGGTTCAAGAGTTCCTTTAAGGTGGAGCCAGAGTTAGATAGGATAGTGAAGGAAGACTTTGGTATTCTTGCATTTATTGGTCAATGCATTATAGGTCTTGAAATGTCATATTGTGACTATACAGGATATTGGTTAGACCAATTTTGGAATGTTGCTGTCACTAAAGACACTTGAAGTGGTTCAGAAAACATTTAAAAGGATTTCACTGGAGTTGGAGGGTTTGGGCTATAGGGAGAGGCTGAATAAGCTGGGGCTATTTTCCCTGAAATATTGGAGGCTGAGGGGTGGCCTTGTAAATGTTTATAAAATCGTGAGAGACGCGGCTAAGGTGAGTAGTCAACGTCATTTTCCCAGGCTAGTAGTCCAAAACTGGAGCACGTAGCTTTAAGTTGATAGCAGAAAGGTGTAAAAGGAACCTAAGGGACGTTTTCTTTTCATGTCGAGGGTGGTACATGTATGGAATGAGCTACCACAGGAAGTGGTAGAGGCTGGTACAATTACAACATTTAAAAGGTATCTAGATGGGTGCGTGAACAGGAAGAGTTTGCAGGGGTATGGGCCAAATGGTATTAAATGGGACCACATCAATTAGGATACCTGGTTAGCTTGGACGCATTGGACCAAAGATTCTGTTTCCATGCTGTACAACTCTGTGGCTCTAAGTTGGAGAGTGGCAGAATTGCTTCTGAGACTAAGATCCTGAATTTAAAAAGAGGAAGCCGTGATGGCATGGCACACAAGCTGGCCATAATAAATTGGGGAGCATAACTTAAGGGGATAGAATTGGATAGGCAAGTGAAAACACTTAAAGAAAATATTGGAGAACTGCAACAGTTGTTCATTCCTATCTGGCACAAAAATAAAATGAGAAATGGGGCCTATCCATGACTAGGAGGGAAATTAAGAATAGTGATCTAGAGTCTTAGAAAATAAGAACATGACGTGCTGGTGTTGGACTAGGGTGGACAAGGTCAGAAATCACACAACACCAGCTTATTAGTCCAACAGGTTTATTTGAAAACACAAGCTTTCGGAGCCTCAGACCTTCTTCATGAACAGATTGCTCTTTCGCCCTTGAGACTGTTCTGCCATTCATGCTGATATTGCTGATCACCAACTCAGTACTTTCTCACTTTCAACACCCTTTGATCCCTTTATCCCTCTGAACAATAATCTAAACCTTCTTCACAACGTTCAATATTTTGCTAAACCACTTTCTTTGGTAGTTGAAGTCCACAGATTTACTCCTCTCTGAATGAAGAAACCCCCTTCCCGGAATCAGTCTGGTATATCTCCATAGCACTGTGACTACAAAGACAGACTATCATTCCTCAGATAAGGAGAACAATACTGAACAGAATACTCCTGGTGCAGTTGCCCTGGTGTCATGCAGTGTTGTTCAGTTCACTGGGTGTATGATACGTCGTGTCCGCCTCAGAACTATGACGCTTGGTATGAGTTTCAGCCAATGAGCGAGAGCTACATACATTCTTGCCCGTCATTCACTCCGATTGGTTAGACGATCGCCCCTGTTTTGTTGGTCACTCATATCTGCACCCCCACCCCCCCCACCTTCACATTGACGGCAGCTCCAGGCCAATCACACAGGCCCAGTGCGCAATGCAGGCATTGCAGCAGGCTGCAGGGGACTCAATTTGAGAAGCTCTCCAGGCTCAAGCAACAAAATCCCTGTCCTGCTCTCGAGGCAGGAGTTTGTGAGACGGGGTAGGAATGGAAACCGCGGGAGGTGATGGCCTGGGCAGTTTATAATCTCGTAGAGGAGGCCTGGGGCCCCAATGTATCAGGCCCAAGGATTACTAACAGCCACCTTGGTTAGGTCGGGGACGGGAATTCTCCCCAGATACTTGGCTGCCATTTTCGGAAAGGGAAGCGGTGTCTCACTTGGGCAGAAATCGATGAGGCTGTAACTAAGAAGGAAATCCTAGAGGTGTATGGGGAGGATTCACCAAACAGCCACTGGAGACTCAAACCCCGAATCAGACTCACTGATTTGATTTTCAGTCAGCCGACTGGAGTTGGGAACTTGATCCAGAGAGAAGAGGACGAAGAAAGGGAGAAAACTGGAAGGAGGAGGACAGAGATAGGGGGATAGATCTGGATTTCAGTTGAAAGAGGAAGGAGGGTAGAGCCAGGAGTTTACAGATTTGAGAAATAAGAGAGAAGAATAATGTTCCTTAGGATCTGGACATGTCTGTTCTGAATTTATTCCTGCAATGACAGTAAGTGACTTTTGTAAACTCCTTTTGCAGGATATTAGAAGAGAAGTATTTGCAGATATTAAACACAAATCAAATTTCCTGCTGTGAATGGTTGACTCATGCAATTTACGAGGAGCTGAGTCCCTTCAGCCTCTGAATGTGGAAGGAGAAATGTTTGACCTGTATGTAGGTGATACACACAATATTCAGCTGACAATATTGCAGTGAGTAGACTGCATAAAAGATTTACCCTGTTACACATCCCATGTGGGAGCATTCCAGCATATTTCTTGTGGAGAGAAATTGAACCAATCGATCAAGAAGGTTGGAAAAACATTTACACCATTCACAGTAGGGAGATACTCTGCTCGATCAGTGTGCTGTCGAGGCTTCAGTTGATCAACCATTCTGAAGTGATACAAAGGTGACAGTCCTGTGGAGAAACCGTGGAAATGTGAGAACTACAGTAAAAAGATTCAATTACCCATATTACCCATCCCAGCTGGAAATCCATCAATGAATTCGCATCAGGAAGAAGCCACTTACCTGTTCTGTGTGTGGGAAGGAATTTAATCAAATAACCAAACTCATGTCACACCAGAGAATTCACACTGGGGAGAGACCGTTCACCTGTTCAGAGCGTGGGAAGAGATTTACACAGACATCCTGGCTCATGTGACGTCAATGGATTCGCACCGAGGAAGGGAGAAGCCATTCAATTGTTCGGTGCATGGGAAGAGATTCCCTCATTCATCCGGCCTTCAATCACACCAGCAAATTCATACTGAGCAGAAACTATTTGGCTGCACCTCCTATGGAAAGAAGTTCAGACATGCATCTGCCCTCATTCGACACCAGCAAGTTCACGCTCTGTATGTGGGAAGGGCTGCAGTCAATCATCCAGTTTGCTGAGACACCAGCGAGTTTATCCCAGAGAAAAGCTGTTCAGCTGCACTTCCTGTGGGAGTAGTTTCAGGTGTTCATCCTCGCTCTGCTCATCAGCGAGTTCACACTAGAGAATGGCCATTCATTTGCTCCATTTGTGGGAAGCGATTCACTCAATCCTTCAACTGGAGATATATAAGTGAACCTCAATACCTTTATACTGCAGTAGTTCAAGGAGGAAACTCAGCAGCATCTTCTCCAGGGTGACTAATGATGGCCCAGCCAGAGATTTCCGTATTTTATGAAAGAATTGAATTCTGCTGTTATCGCTACCAAAATTAAGTCTGACAATATTAGATCTGTTTCAACTGATGTTAACACACCTATAATTGGCTGCAGTTTGGTACTCTGGACATATTGCTGATGGTTTGGACAAGTGTCCCTTTTTAAAAGCACCAACAGTCATTCTGAATTCAAGATTTGTGTTTGGAGAAAGAAACAGATGCCTTGTGGAAAGGAAAACATAAAAATCAATTTATAGAAAGGAAGCTGACAAAGGAGATGACCAAACAAGTTTTGTTCATCAAAGCTTCTTGGGCCAACTGCTGCTTTCACTGCCCTGTTTTGCACAGATTAACAGCATCACATCTGATAGGTCCAGGGTAAAGAATGAAGTGAAACTGGGCTGTGTCATAACCCCAACTTTGTTTCACATTTTCTTCCTCATTTTCTCAGCCTTGACATTCCCCTCTGAAATGAAGAAGTCTACCTGTATACCTGGTCAGGCAGTGAGCCCGCCTCTCAATCCAGACTGAAAACAAATACAAAAATAAAGCTTGTCTTTAAGACTCTCCCCTACACTGATGACAGTGCACTGGTCCACTCAACTTTCTTCTTTACCACCTTATCCAACTGTGTTCAGGGAGCTATCTGGAATTAGACCCCAAGATCCCCCTTTATACCAATGCTCCTAATGGTCCTGCCATTTACTGTATACTTTCCTCCTGCATTTAGCCTCCGAAACTGCATTTCCTCACTCTTCTCTGAATTAAAGTCCATCTGCCATTTCTCCATCCAACTTTCCGATTGATCTACATCCCGCTGTGTCCTTTGACAACCTACCTCACTATCGTCAGCTGCACCAATTTTCACAGCATTAGCAAACCTATTAAACAGACAACTTAGATTTTCATCCCAATCATTTATAAAAATGACAAACCTTGTGGAACATCACTGGTTGCAGATCTCTAGTCAAAAAACACCATCCCCACCCACCCTCTGTCCTCTAACCCAATCCAATTTAGCAACTCACCATGGATCGATCTCATGTGACATAATCTCCTGGACCCACCTACCATGAGGGAGCTTGTCAAATGCTTCAGTAGAGTACATGCAAACAACATCCACTGCGCTGCCTACATCAATCATCTTCATCACTTCTTCAAAAAAAACACAATCCAGTTTGAGAGACATGGCCTCCTCTGCAGGAAGCCACGATGCATGTTATCCACATGAACTTCAGCAAGGCCTTTGACAAGGCCCATCATGGCAGGCTGATACAGAAGTCTAAGTGACCTAGGTTACACCATGAGGTGGGTACAGAACTGGCTTTGTCATAGAAGATGAAAAGTAGCTATAGATCTGTGACCAGTGCTTTTCTGTAGGAATCAGACACCTGTTGTTAACATATTTATTATTAAAAAAAATTTGAAGGAGAATGTAGGTGATCAAATTAGTAAATATATGAATGACAAAGATGTGTGGAGCTGAGAGTAGTGAGGAGGAATGCTAGAGGATACAGCAGGATATAGATTGACTGGAGACTTGTATGGGAAAATGGCAGGTGGTATTTAATCCAGACAAATGTGAGGTGATACATTTTGGAAGGTCTAATGAAGGAGGTAAGCGCACAGTAAATGGCAGAATTCTGAGAAGCACGATCATAGAGCAGTATCTAGGTCTACAGGTTCACAGTTCCCTGAAAATGGCAACTGTAGAGGAGATGATGGTCAGGGCAAAGTGCATAAAAATTGGTCATATTGCAGCTCACTAGAACTTCAGTGAGGCTACATCTGCAATGTCGTGTACAATTCTGCTGACCAAACCACCACAAGGATGATCAGCTTTGCAAAGGGTACAGAAACAGGTTACCAGGATGTCACCTTGTTTGGAGGATATTAGTTATGAGGAGATGTTGGATAAATTTGGTTTGTTTTCATTTAAACATCAGAGGCTGAGGAGCAATCAGGTAGAAATGTACTAAACTGTGACAGACATGGATAGGTGGAGTCTAGAGTAGAAATGACAGTGTGTAGGGGACATAAGTTTAAGGTATAAGGGAAAAATGCAAAGGAGGTGTGAAAAGTAAGTTTTTACACACAGGACAGTATGTGCCGCGAATGCATTGCCAGAGAAAGTGGGATAAGCAGGTACAATCACAATGCTTAAAAGACATCTTGATGGATTTGTGAATTGGCAGGGAATAGAGAGATACAAACTGTGCAGGGGAAATAAAGAGATTTCATGATTAGAAAATCGTGTGTTAATGGATGCTTGTGGGCTAAAGGGACTGTTCCTGTTCTATAGTGTTATTTGAGACCTCAGTTTTTCAAATACAGACTGGAATATTGGTAGAGTAAGAGGCAGCAAGGGTAAGTTTTCCTGGATTGTATGCACGACAAAGTTCCGAAAACAGTGCATTCAGTTCAAAAAGAAAGAGTGCTCGTTTGATCATACTTCTTGGGAATGATGGGGGCCAAGTAGATCAAGTGTCAGTGGCAGATCATTCAGGAGACCATGATCACGTGTAGGAAGGTGCAGAATAATGTCAGATAATAACCAGCATTAGTTCAGAATAAGAAAGCTCAGTTGATGGAGAATTGTCTTCAACAGAGCAAGGTCAAAGCTGGACAGCAATGACTGGAGTGACAGGTTGATGGGACAAAGTATAAATAATAATAAGGGCTACTTTCAAAGAGAAGCTGGCTCAAGTACACTCAAAAAGGAAAGGAAGGACAAACATTCAGGGCTGCTTGTATGACAAATAGAATTTAAGATAAGATATAAAAAAAACACATGATAGGTGTCAAGGAGAAAAGTCGAAATTGACAGTCACGAGGAACACAGAAGGCTCAGAAGTTGGGGCAAGCAGGTGAAAAAGCACACAAGGAAGGGAGACAGTTCGGAGAAAAGGTTGGCAGCCAGTTGAGAGGGGCTCATAACATACTGGCTATAACAATGTAGGAGACAAACCAGAGAAACATGCAGGTTCTGGGTTCAGACAGGGGAAAACTTTAGGAGCCCCTTGGCCTCATCAGAAGCAGCAGAGGCAGTGGATCGATTATCACCATGAGTTAGAAAATGAAGCTCTTTGAGCTCCTCACAGGTGTTGCAGGTGAGGATGGAGGATACATGGGGGAGGGTGAAAGAGATGTTCAATGAGAACAAACTTTTATTAGACACATCATTAAAAAAAACATACTGCAGGTCACACAGAAAACTGTTTGATTTGACTCTGATTCTAAATATAAAGACTGAGAACTGGAGTTATTTAAACCAGTGGAAACAGATTCCATTGAAACGGTTCAGTACTGACTGATTGAAAGCAAAATGCAAACATCCAACAGCTACTTACAAACTCACTTCTGTGTCAGCAAATGAGATAAATGAGTGAATCCCTTCCCACCCTCAGAGCAGATGAATGGCCTCTCTCCAGTGTGAACTCGCTGGCATATATTGAGGTTAGTTGATCATCTGAACACATGTCTACAAAAAACACACGAATGGTCCCTCAACAGTGTGAACATATTGATGATTCATCAGTTGCCCAGAACATTTAAAGCACTTCCCACAGTTTGGACATTTAAAAGGTCTCTCGTCAGTGTGAGCAGCGTGTGTGCCAGGACTGTAGTTAACCAAGTGAATCCCTCCCCACAATCAAGGCTTGCATTGTGTCAGTCCTGGTAGTTAATTAAAACTGGTGTCCACACACACAATACGTGTATGGTTTCACACTGTGAATAATGCTTTCTCCTTCCATGTTCAAAATCTGATAATGTTCTGTTTACAATAAACTGAGGGGCCCATAAAACGCTGGGATTGTGCCTGGTGTCAGTTTCCCTTTGAATACTCCGTGAAATCAATTTAAAACAGAACAATGCAAATAAGAGAGAGTCCACACAAACATCAGGCTGCCTATGATATCAGCTGGTAATGAATCTGGTAGTTTGATTAGATTAGATTAGACTAGACTCCCTACAGTGTGGAAACAGGCCCTTTGGCCCAACAAGTCCACACTGCCCCTTGAAGCATCCCACCCAGACCCATCCCTCTATATCCCACACAGCCTTGAACACCACGGGCAATTTAGCATGGCTAATCCACTAATCCACCTAGGCTGCACATCTTTGTGGGAGGAAACCGGAGCACCTGGAGGAAACCCACACAGACACGGGGAGAACGTGAAAACTCTGCACATACAGTTGCCCGAGGCTAGAATTGAACCCGGGTCCCTGGTGCTGTGAGGCTGCAAAGCTAATCACTGAGCCACCGTGCCACCCCATTGGATTAATGATGTACTATAAAAAAGAAGTGACCACAAAAGCCAGTGATTCATTAATGTCGATCAGGGAACGGAACCTACCACCTGGTCTGGACTTACACAAGACTCTGACCTCTTTGTGAGTGGACAGACAAAGAAAGAATGTGGCGAAAGAAGTGAAACACAGGTATTGAATAAATCCACATCTCAATCAGAACTTTAACATCATGTCACAAACCCTTAAAATTCACTACTGTGAACGTCCAGTGTGGAAGATCTATATGGAACACCATCACGGTGAGGACCCCCTCCAAGTCACACATCATCCTGACTTGTCTGAATCCGGTGCAGGATGAACTGAAATTTCCTCCAATTACCCAGCGAGACAGCTTCTACACTGACTGCAACCTTCTGTCCAGTAACTGTGTGAAGCTGAACCAGGCTGTTCACAACTCTGAAAAAATACTTCACACTAAGATGAGCTTTCAACCACATCATCACCAAACCAACTGTTTCCATCTCAGTAACATCACCTGACCCCATCCACGTCTCAGCTCATCTGCTGCTGAAACCCTATCCATTCTTAATTACCTCTAGATTTATCTGCCCTAACACTGACCGGTCCCCCATACTCAACTGTCCCGTAATGTTGGAGTGATTCAAGTCTCTGCTCTCTCAGTTCTAGTGTTATTGGCCCGAAGTGCATCACAAATAAGTCAGCAGATTTGTTAAAAGACTATCCAACTTAGCATCATGATAGTGCCAGGCAGCGTGAGAAGTTTTTCCTTGAAGTGAGAATGGGACCTACTTTCCACAGGACTGTACAGTAGTTACTCTCACCGAATGCTGTTCTGGATAAATACTGAGGATGAGGTAATGTAGGTTTTCCCCTCCCTCTCTCGCACTGTTCTTCCTCACCCCTGTTGTACCTATTTTGTTTCTATGCCTCCTGTATACTCAAACATGTCTGTGTAGCTCCTAGAAAAAAAAACTTTAAGAGAACTTCAAGTATATATTTTTTTCTTCATGCAGCAAATTATATGTGTATTGTCTCCTCTTTTCTTACACACAGTAAAAATCCTGTGGAGAAGAAAATGCCACTTGCTCAACGGACAGTTGCAGCAGTGAGATTCAAACCCACATCAATGAAAAGACTGCAGTCTTCATTCAGCTCCTTAGAATGTTCAGCCACAGTAATTGACAAGTCGTGGTCATCCTTATTGTCTTTGACGATAATGTCGCTGCACCAAATTTTAGTCATGGAGCAGGAGGCCTCAAGACAGCATTACCATTTCTTAAATCTCTGATGGGTTCCCAAGCTCAACACCAATTTTGCCTCAAATCCCTGCAAAGTCTCCAATTTCTCTCAGGTCACTTCTCAAGCTTTTCCCTTCTCAAACAGCCAAAAGTTCTTTTCTTAACAGAAAGTGTTATAGAAACATAGTAGGTCTGAGACAAGTGAAATCATGTTAGTTTCAAGAACTTAGAACTATTTCTCTCTCCACAGGAATGGCTTCACTAACATCCTACATAGTTGTTACAATTTTTAACAATTATGTAGCAATTAAAGTTAAAATTCTATTTTCTTTCTTTATCATTTGCAGCACCAGCATAGGACTTTAGACCCATTTCTGTCCTTTTCTGTACCAATCCTGAATCAGAAACAGCTATCAATAACTATCTGAGAGCCCCGCTGAATTTATCCAGCACTTTTTTTTGGACAGAGATTTAATTTAGAAACACAAATTGTCCAATGTGTCAAATGCCTGAAATACTTGCTCACAAGGTCTTGGTGTCTGTCTGTTTAAACATTGCGCTGTGAAGACTTCAATCATCCATTTTAAGCAACAAGCACACAGTAACTGAACAGTCTTCACTTAAAAATACATTTCCTTCCTCATCTTTTAAGCTTGTTTATTTCTTTGTACCACTTAGTAGGAAGTCATACAACTGCACCAGAAACCTCTGGTCCTTCGAATCTTTTTAACCAATGGCTAAAAATGCAGTCCATAACATGAGAATTGGCAAAAGTTGTTGACACATAGAACAAAGAACATGTTGTGTGAGACTCAGCAAATAAATGAACATTTCTTAGACTGTAGCTGAAAAGAATTGGTTTATTGAGACAGATTTATTCACCATTTAACCGAGTGACTGGAGTCATACAGGCTGCTTAAAGATGAGGGAAACAACATCACTAAATTAATTTTGAATGTTAAATCCTGGAGCAAGTACCGAAAATGGGTTGCAATGTGAATGAGAAGAATACATTGGAACCTTGGGATTTTCTAAAGCAAATACCTTTTACTTCCTTGGACTGCAGTGGCGTCAGTGAAAAAACCCATTCGTCGCCTTATAAAGCAAGATTTGAACACTGACTGTGGGAGGCCAAGTTAGCTCAGTTGTTCGAACATACGCTGTTTAAGTGCAGGGTTGTGAATATGAGCCCAACTTTGAGCACGACCTGTTTAATTACTTGGTATTTCCCCTCTGCAAATTCCCTTCCTCCAGCTATTCTTGACAGGCTAACCCTTTCATCCCATGAATCAGCTTAGCGAATCTCTTTGTACTGCATTCAACACCAGTATATCCTTTCTTAAATACAAGCACCAAAACTGTAAATAATATACCAGTATGGCTTCACCAACATCCAATACAGTTGTTACAAGATGTCCTTATCCTCAAACACCAACACCTCGCAATTAAGGCCAAAATTCCATTTACTTTCTTCATAACTTCAGCAGTTTGGGACTTCAGACCCATCCTTGCCCTTTTCCATACAAATCCTGAATCGAAAAGTTATAATAACTGCCTGCAAAATGCCATCCCACTGAAACTTCAACCACTTGCTCAACTTTGTAACCGAAAGTCAAGTCCAGGACCTTCCCCTTCCTTGTTGCATCTTCTACTTAGTGGCTGAAAAAAATGCTGCCCTGGATGTATTTTTAAAATTCTGATAAATCCTTCACACGACGATGCCTACATTAATGTTGAGGAAGTTGAAAGCTCCTGCTACCTCAATCCTGCTATTTTTACACTTTCTCAAAATTTGCCTCCTTATTTATTTGTGGAGTTTTCAAAGACGCCGCCCCTCCTTATTGCTGTAATAGATTTCCTAAACAAAATAACAATATCTCCTCCTCCTTTACCAACTCCACTGCCTTGCATGAAGGCCCTATATCCTGGAATACTGAGCTGCTAACCGTGTCCAAGTGACAGCAATGTCTTTATGACCCCATTAATTTGTATCCTCAAATCATCCGCCTTATTCACCTGACTCCAAGCATTAAATACCATTCACCCTTAAACTCCCTTATACCTTAACCTGGCCTGTGACAATGCCTTCCAGACTCTCGTTTCTTCTCTTTTTGGCCCTTGTTATTATTTTGAACATTCTCTCTGGATTTCAGCCCACTGCTAAGTTATTTACAAGGCCCTCAACAGTACTGGAAACCCACCCCCACCTCCCACAAGGATGCAGGTCCCATTCCAGTTGAGGTGTAACTGCTGTGTGTAATTCTAGTCTTCCTGCTAAAGGAAGGGTGTTGTAAAACTTGAAAAGATTCAGAAAAGAAGTGTAATGGTTATTATTGTAATAGTGTACCATTAGTACACTAAGTTTCAAGCATTATGGGATGACCCTGTTCCCAATTGCTCATATGAACTGTACTGACTGTCATTGAGTGAAAAGTAAAAACCTAGGTTACTCACACTTGGAGGTGAGGATGGAGGAGTTAGGGCAGATGGACAGCCTTTCAAAATAAACTAGTCTGCTTTTGAGATGAAGACTCAATGCACAGTAGTTTTAATAAAAGGTTAACTTATATCGTTTTTTTTCTCCCAACTAGGTAACCAAACACGTGGTGTTTTCAAACATCATGAGAAACATGCCCAGATAACATGACGTGGATACAGATAATAGGAGCAACAAAAAAAATTCCTACAGATTCTTGGGAACTCATTGGTGGTTATCCACAGTGGCTCAGCGGTTAGCACTGCTGCCTCACAGTGCCAGGGACCCAGACTTGATTCCACCCTTGGGCAACTGAGTGTGTGGCTGTTGGCATGTTCTCCCTGTGGCTGCGTGGGTTTCCTCTGGGTGTTCTGGTTTCCTCCCATGTGTTGGTTAGGTGGATTCGCCAAGCTAAATTGCCCAGAGTGTTCAGGGATGTGTAGATTAGGTGGGTTACCAGGACATGTGTCTGAGTGGCATGCTCTGAGGTTTTCTGTGAATTCTTGGGCCAAACAGCCTGTTTCCATACTGTCGGAATACTCTGAATTCTATGAAAACCAGTCCTAATGAACTAGGAAATCCTTTTTCACAGTGTGCAGGTGGATTGTCTTTACCCACTGTGAATGTGTTGATATACAGCAATAAAACGTCATCATTTTCAAAACCTACCCTACCGTTACGTATTTGTTATTGAGATTAATGCAAAAGGACGAATAAATTAAACACCATTTATTTCAATGCCAGAGGCCTAACAGCTAAGGCAGATGAACTCAGGGCAAGGTTGGAAACATGGAACTGGGTTATCATTGCAATTACAGAGACAAGGCTCAAGGATGAACAGGGCTGCCAGATTAATGTTCCAAGATATAGATCCGATAGAAAGTCAAAGCGGGAGGGGAAGCAAAGCAAGACAGGAGTGAAAAGCGGCATTTTTGAGCAAGGATAACATTATGGCTTTACTTAGGCAGGATATAGCTGAGAACACATCCAGGGAAGTTATTTGGGTGGAACTTAGAAATAAGAAAAGGGACGATCACTTTATTGGGATTATACTATATGCCTCCCAATAGTCAGCAGGAATCTGACAAACAATTTTGAAAGAAGATCTCAGTTATCTGTAAGAATAACAGGGTGGTTATGGAATGGATTTTAGTTTTCCAAACAGATTGGGAATTCCATAGTGTAAAAGGCTTGAATGGAGAGGAATTTGCTGAGAGTGTACAGGAAAATGTTCTGATTCAGTATGCGATGTATCGACTCGAGAAAGAGCAAAACTTGACCTGCTCTTGGCAAATAAAGCAGGACAGGTGACTAGGGTATCAGTGGGGGAGGACTTTGGGGCCAGTGACCATAATACTATTAGTTTTAAAATAGTGATGGAACAGAGTAGACCGGGTCTGAAAGTTAAAGTTCTATATTGGAGGAAGGCCAATTTTAATGGTAGTACGCAAGAGCTTTCAAAAGTTGATTGGGGCAGATATTTGCAGGTAAAACGGAAAGGTTCAGAAGTGGGAAGCCTTCAAAAAAAAAGATAATGAGTGTTCAGGGACAGTATGTTCCTGTTCGGGTGACGGACAATGCTGGTCGGTGTAGGGAATTCTGGATGACTAGAGAAATCAAGGTTTTGGTCAAGAAAAAGGAAGGAAGGGCATGCCAGGTATAGACAGCAGAGATTGAGTGAATCCTTATAAGAGTATAATGACAATGGTATACTTAAGAGGGAAATTAGGAGGGCAAAAAGGGGACATGAGGTAGCTTCGGCAAATAGTATTAAGGAAAATCCAGAGGGATTCTACAAATAGATTAAGAACAAAAGGATAACTAGGGAGAGAATAGGGCCCCTTAAAAAGCAGCAATGCCGCCTTTGTGTGGAATTGCAAGAAATGGGGAATATAATAAAACAAGTATTATGCATCAGTATTTACTACAGAAAAGGATATGGAAGATATAGACAGTGGGGAAATAAAGAGCAACATCTTGAAAATTAGCCATATTTCAGAGGTAGTGATGCTGAACGGCTTAAAACGCATAAAAGTGGATAAATTCCTGGGACCTGATCAGGTGTATCCGAGAACTCGGAGGGAAACTAGGCAAGAGATTGTTGGGCCCCTTGCTGAGATATTTGTATCATCGATAGCCACAGATGAGGGATCAGAAGTTGGCTAATGTGATGCCACTATTTAAGAAAGGTGCTAAGGAAAAGCCAGGAAACTATAGGCCAGTGAGCCTGATATTAGTGGTGGGCAAGTCATTGGAGGGAATCCTGAGGGATAGTACTTGAAATATTTGGAAAGGGAAGGACTGATTCGGGACAGGCAACATGGCTGTGTGTGTAGGAAATCATGTCTCACTAACTTGATTTTTTTTGAAGAAGGAACAAAGAGGATTGATTAGGGCAAAGCAGTGGATGTGTTCTATATGGATGTCAGTAAGGCAGTTGACAAGGTTCCTCATGGTAGACTGATTAGCAAGGTCAGATCACATGGAATACAGAGAGAACCAGTCATTTGGAAACAGATCTGACTTGAAGGTAGAAGACAGAGTGCTGGTGGAGGGTTGCTTTGTAGATTGGAGGTGTGTGACCAGTGGTGTGCTGCAAGGATCAGAGCTGGGTCCACTCATTTCTGTCATTTATAAAGATGATTTGGATGTGAATGCAGGAGTTATAGTTACTAAGTACCAATCCTTGCAGCATACTGCAGGCCAAAGGCCTTTCCAAATGGCCAGCTCTCCCTGGATTCCATGTGATCTCACCTTGTTAATCAGGCTACCATGCGGAATTTTACTTACTGAAATCCATATCGAAAACATCCACCAGTCTGCCATCAATTTTCTTTGTAACTTCTTCAAAAAAAACTCAATCAAGACATAATTTCCTATGGACAAAGACATGTTGACTATCCCCATTCAGTCCACGCTTTCCAAATACATGTAAATCCTATCCCTCAGACTTCCCTCCAACAACTTACACATAACTGACATCAGGCTCACCAAAAGTTTATTGTTCCCTGGCTTTATGTTACCACCTTTCTTAAACAATGGCACTGGAATAGCCAACCTCCAGCCTAACAGCTCACCTATGACTGTCAATGGTGCAAATATCTGAGCAAGGGGCCCAATCGCAAGCCTAACTTCCCGCAAAGTTGGAGAATACACCTGAAGAAGTCCTGGGGATTTATCCACCTTTATGCTCTGTAAGGCATCCAGCACCACCTCCTCTATAATATGGAACTTTTCAAGATACACATTCATTTCTAAGTTCTCTAGCTTTCATATTCTTTTCCACAGTAAATACCGATGTAAAATACTTGTTTTGCATGTCATCCATCTTGTGCATTCCCATACATAGGCGGTCTTACTGTGCTTTTAAGGGGCATAATAGTGTCAAAATTGGCCTTAGTCCCATTGAAAACTTTAACTTTTAGACCAAGTCTATCCTTCTCCATAACTATTTTAAAACTAATACAACAATGATCATAGGCCCCAAAATATTTCTCCCACTGACCTCTCAGTCACCTGCCCTACCTTATTTCCCAAGAGAAGATCAAGTTTTGAGCAGGGACTAATGACACCAGTACAAACAGCCCAAAGATCCAAGTTCAATCCTTGATTTAAAAGCAAAATCCTTCAAATGTGGTTGTGGTGAACTTGCTGGTGTGTTAACAGTTTGCATGATTGAGTGAATCCCTTTCCACACATAGAACAAGTGAATGGTCTGGCCCCAGAGTGAACTCGCTGGTGTCTCAGCAGGTTGGTTGAGTGAGCAAATCCCTTCCCACATTCGGAACATGTGAACGGTTTCTCTCCAGTGTGAATTCACTGATGTGTCAGCAGGTGAACTGTCTGAGTGAATGCTTTTCCACACTCCGAACAGCTGAATGGTCTCTCTCCAGTATGAAGTCGCTGATGTGTCAGCAGGTTGGATGAGTGAGTAAATCCCTTCCCACACTCAGAACAGGTGAAAGGTTTCTCTCCAGTGTGAACTCGCTGATGTACCAATAGTTTGGAATTGCGAGTGAATCCTTTCCCACATTCAGAACAGATGAATGGTCTTTTCCCAGTGTGAACTTGCTGGTGTTCCAGCAGAGAGGATGACTGAGTGAATCCTTTCCCACACACAGAACAGGTGAATGATTTCTCTCTGGTGTGATGGGTAAATAAATCCTTTCCCACAATCCCCACATTTCCACAGTCTCTCCCCAGTGTGACTGCGCTGGTGTTTGGACATTTCAGATGAATCTTCACAGACTCTTTGACACACAGACAATACGCATTTCTCCCTGGTGAACAGTGCTTCTTCCTTCAATGTTCAAAATCCTGAGATAATTAGGTTATGACAAACAGATTGAGTGTCAGATCTGGTTGTGGTTTTGTTTGATTTCTCTGAATGCAATCAAAATTTCAAACAGAAAAGTAGAGAGAGAGAAACCAGAAGAATACACACAAAGATTGTGAAACTCTGAAATTAATCTGGTCAATTGTGGATCCAACACCGAGGGCCACTGCTGGATTATCAGTAAAACTGAACTGGTTCATTTAATGTCCTTCAGGGAAGGGAAACAGTCAGCGTTTGCCCAAAACTACAAAAAAAAGAGATAGAGTTTGGACAGACATGAAGGGCAGGCATTTTATACATCAGAAAATGAATCCAATTCCTGTTTTCTCCCCATACCCTCTGATGCTTCTGAAGGGCTGAGAATACACAGCAAAATACCTGAAATCTGAAATAAAAACAGAAAAAGATGGAGATCCACAGCAGATCTGGCAGCATCTGAAATGGTGATAGATGCAGGAACCATTGCAATCTTGAAGAAGTGTTGAGATGATCATCCATTGCACCATAATATAGGTTACACACCGAGTGCCAGAAAACGGGCCTAGCTTAAATAGGTGCTTGATGACCAGCACTGATACAATGGGGACAGTGTGTTCAACAATGTTACCCCGGTGTCTGACCCCATTTAGTTCCGTGTTTCTCTCCTATTCTCTTTTAGGAAACAGGCAGCAGCAAGTAGTGAAGAATGCAAATGATATTTTGCCCTTCATTGTGAGAGGATTCGAGTACAGGAAGAGGGATATCTTTCTATAAGGGCCTTGGTGAGACCACACCTGGAGTCGTGTGCACCTTTGTTCTCCTTTCCAAAGGAAGGATGCCCTGGCTACTGAATGATCGTAAAGAAGGTTCACCAGACCAATTCCTGGGATCTCAGGTCTGATGCATGATGAGAGAGTTTTGATCTTGATTAATCCTTCTTTCTTTTAATCTTTCAGCCACCGACAACATCATGAACTAATTTCACGTCCCATTTGCTGATCTGAGTCTCTTACTACTGAAGCTATACTTTGGTTCCCATTCCCCTGTCATCCGAGTTTAAATCCTCACCAGTGGAACTAGCAAAAACATCAACAAGAATATCTGTCCCAGCTCTGCCCAGGACAATTGTTCAAGCTTGTGCATGTCCCACCTTCCCCAGAAACAAACAGTCTCAAAGCCTCAGGAATCTAAACGCTTTAAGTTATATCTCCAGCCATGCACTCATCTCATCTGTCCTCTTATTCTCGCTTTCACAAGCACGTGCATTGTAGCAGCTCACACTGTTACTGGATTAGATCACGAAAGGTCCTGTGGGGGTCATAAAAGAGTCCTGTTAAGAAGGAACATTAGGGAATTTACTTGGGTTTCTGTAAACAGGCAGTTCAAAACACATAAGCATTTTAATAAGAGGCAGTTTTTAAAGGCCTGGTCCAGCCACAATCACAAGTTTGTTACTTAATTAAAAAGTAGAAGCAAAAGTCTGATCCTACAGCATTCTGAACTGTTTAGGTAATTGTAACCAGAAATGCAAACAACCAATTAACATGAAATGGTTAGCTGAATTCCTTGAGCGAATGTTTGTCAGCAATAAAAGCAGCTCACTGCATCATTATGGAAGGCAAAGCAATAAATGGTGTAAACACAACCTCTAAAAGACCAACAACATAGGAAGGGGCAAAGAAAGGTTATAAAGAGAGAAGTCAGGGCTGCAGAGAGATAAAACAATTGAAATGTAGATATGGATAATTTGAATAAATTCTTACATGCAAAGATCAATGGAAGAGTGACAAAGATAGATTGCAAAATCCGAAGTGAAGACATGATTAGTGCCTTAGTTATTTGTGAAATCTAAACAAGTTTTGTTTAATGGCTTGGTAAAGCTCTAAAGTGACTGAATTTCATCCTCAGTGGAATTTGAATAGATGCTTTTTATTAAAACAAGAAAGTAATAATGGAAAGCACTTAGAGTAGAAAATGAAACTTCAATTTAAAAATCATTTGCAGCATGCAAATCGTTGGGGTTGTAAACTGCAACAGCAAGTCAGAAACACTGTTTGTTTGGTCTCTTAAGCTGAAGTGAGAGAGGGATTTTTCCACAATTTTCAACTGTATTACAAAATTGTAGTTACTTTATATCAGAGTTGAGTTTAAAAGACTTTATCACAATTTCTAACAATCCACACTACAGTTAGTAGAGAATTTGGAAAAGTTCTCAGTGATAAGCTACTATTTTGGTTTTTGGCAAAAAACATGGTGCAGCTGGCAAATGTCTGAGGAGGAATATAACTGTCAAAAGCATTGTAAGGTCCCAAAGACAGATGAAGTCATTTTCTAGCTAACCTCAGGAGATTATGGGAGGGTTTAAGGCTGAACATAGTATTGTCCATGATTGTTTGCTTACTGGATTGGATATATTGATTTGGGGTGTGTGGCTAACAATGACAACAATATTGCATGTAAACAACATCTAGCAAAAGGAATAAAAATATTACAATCAGCCAGGGAAAGTTTGAGTGTCATTGCCCACTCTTCCAATCTGAGCTGTATTTAAGAGGGGAATTAGGCCTCACGTGAAAGCCAGGTTTGGAGTGGACTCTGGCCTCTCCCACACATGCGGTAACAGAGCTCTGAATAAAGGTCGCTTGTACAACTGAACACAACACAAAACTCCTCCCTACCACAATGTGGCAATGGGTGTAAGCTTGACAATACTACATTTGAGATCTTGTATTTTAATGTATCTCTTATCTTCCTATCTTCAGCTTTCAGGTCCTCCTATGTCACTGGTACAATCGGATGTTCACCCTCCCACTCCAGAATGTCCTGAAGCTGCTCCATGTCATCGCTGATCCTGGCACCAGGGAGGCAACATACCATCCTGGATTCATGTCTCTCTGTGCCCCTTACTATTGAATCCCCTGTCTCTACAGTCATATTCATCATTTTCCTCCCCTTCTCTGCAGCAGAGTCACTCCAAGTGCCATGAACTTGACTGATGCTGCTTCATGATTGGCCACCCCACCACCACCAGCCCTCCCCCGACCAAACAGTACCAAAAACAGTATATTTGTTTGAGGACGATGACCACGAGGGACTCGAGCACTTCATTTCTGAGCCTTTTACTTGTCTGATGGCCACCCATTCCCTTGCTGTCTGTGTAATCTTCACCTGCTTGTGACCAATCTGTTGAGAATGCTACCACAACCTTCTCAGTATCATGAATGCTCCATACTGACTGCACCCACAGCTCCAGCTCTGAAAAACAGCTAACCAGTAGCTGCAGACGGATACACTTCCTGCACAAATAGCCAATAGGGACACTGGTAATATCCCGGAGTTTAACGCGGAAAAGTGTGAGGTGATTCACTTTGGAAGGAGTGACAGGAATACAGAGTACTGGGCTAATGGTAAGATTCTTGGTAGTGTGGATGAGCAAAGAGATCTCAGGATCCGTGTGCACAGATCCCTGAAAGTTTCCACCCAGGTTGGTAGGGTTGTTAAGAAGGTGGATGGTGTGTGAGGTTTTATTGGTAGAGGGATTGAGTTTCAGAGCCATGAAGTCATGTTGCAGCTGTACACAACGCTGGTGCGACCACACTTGGGGCTCTGGTCGCCACATTACAGGAAGGACGTGGAAGCATTGGAAAGGGTGCACAGGAGATTTACCTGGATGTTCCCTGGTATTGAGGGAAGGTCTTTTGAGGAAAAGTTGAGGGACTTGAGGCTGTTTTCGTTAGAAGAAGGTTAAGAGGTGACCTAATAGAGACAAACAAGCTGATATGAGGAGTAGATAGGGCGGACACTGAGATCCTTCTTCCTCGGATGGAGGTGGCTAGCACGAGGGGCCATAGCTTTAAATTGAGGGGTGATAGTTGTAGGACAGATGTCAGAGGTAGGTTCTTTACTCAGAGTAGTAAGGGCGTGAAATGCCCTGCCTGCAACAGTAGTAGACTCGCCAAGTTTAAGGGCATTTAAGTGGTCATTGGATAAACATATGGATGATAATGGAATAGTGTGGGTTAAATGGGCTTCAGTTTGATTTCCCAGGTCGACACAACATCAAGGGTCTATGTTCTGTTGTGCTAGACAAGGACACCACAGACCTGAGGTCTTCTGTTGTGACTTCTCTCCAGATTAAGCCAGTTTCTGCCTTAAAGAGAATTTAATGAAGCTAGGTCCTTCCCCTTCATTTCAAACATTACTATTATAAAATCAAAAGTCGCTAACTTTATATAAGCTAATATATACTTTAAAAACTGTAAGAAAATTCTTTACAGTATCAATTATCAATTGACTGTTTCCGTTAGGACGGTGAGACTTTCTGAACTGCCCAAACTGAGACTGAGCATCACACTCAATCTTTCAGTTTCACTTTCTTTCTGTTTCACCCAACTCCAAAGCACTCTCATTTAGCCAAGCAACACTCTCAGTGCAGCCTTTTCATTTTCATTGTCTGCTCACACCCACTCTGATCTCAGCCTCCCATACTGTTTCAATTCAGCTCAATGGGAGCTCAGGGAACAGCATCTTCACGTTAAATGCAGTAATTTATAACCCTCAGGACTCAACACAGACTTCAGCAGTTTCAGGATCAATAGAGTTGTCAGGATCTGGAAGATTCCACTTGAAGGGGTGCTGGAATTTGTGCCCATATGGAATTTTAAAAGGAAGTTTGCAGATATTCAAGAATGAAGAATATATAGATTAAAATCATGAAGTGGGCGATTGGGACTAAATATGACAGTTCTTTCAAGGAGACGAGGTGTTGTTTGGACAAAACTGCCCCTCTCAGGCCAATATCTCCTTTCTCAGCTGCAGGGTATAGAACTCAACACTTATCCCAGGGGTGATCAAACCAAAAATTTGAATATTCTGCTTTCAAGTTACAACCTTACCAGGAATATTCTCCCATGGATAGAATGGTTAAACCTCTTCCCTTTCGCATTTAAGTGTCAATGATACTCAGATCCTGATCACTCTGCGAAATGGAGAACTTGCATTGGGATCCTGGTCTGCAAATTATTCTCAATTAATACCCTGGAAAACAAATCCATAAGAGACAAATAACTGTCAGCCCTGGATAGAAATCCAGAAAACACCACAAGATTGTTTGGAAAAGGCAAACATTTCTCTTGGTTTCCGTTAGTCATGTATAAATCCTCCTGTTCAAATCACCCTGCTCCCCGACACAGAAAGATGCAGAGGGAAAATACACCCATTATTAGAGACGGAGGAAGTCAGATATTAATAAATTTGACCAGGGAGCACAAGGGGACTCAGAGCACGTTCAGTGATTTGATCCCAATCATATGAACACTGGACAAACGGATATGCTTTAATAGATCATAATATTTAAAGCAGGACTTCCGAAAGTGAGAGTGCAACAGGTAACATGAAGTTCTGAGCAAGGTTTAGCGGATCCGAAACGTTATTTTTTAAATTCACGGATGCTGCCAAGCCGACTGAGCTTTTCCACCAACTCTGTTTTTGAACATGCAGTTCTGAACGCGTTTTCGGCATTTCTCCTCCACTAAGTATCTAACGTTTAACTGCAGCAATTTATACTGCCTGAAGCCAGTACTTCGCCAGCGTCAAAAGTCCTTCCCAGGAAATACACGCCACGTCTCAGTCTGGGGAAGAAGTCCAGAGAAAAAAAAACACATTTCGCTTCTATATACCCGCCCCCCCAAAAAGAAAGGCTGCGCTTGCGTTCCGCTGCAGGTTGCCACCTATAAATATGGCGATCCGGCATGAGTCCCAAAGATCATTGCCCCTAATAAAGATGGTGGCAATCACCTCTGCCTATCGCAACCTCAGGTCCGCAGCAATTCTTCCATTTGCTGCAAAACACGGGGCCGGCATGTTAAAATGTATGTTTTCTGACATGCATCGACCGCAATTAAAACCTCTCAGTCAATACCGAAACTATTTCCCTCCCGGTTTGTGCTCCTTTCCTTTTTATCCCGTGTACTGTACCTTCCGAAAGCAGCTGACCTTCAGTCGCAGAGATTTTGCGCCCCCGAACAAGGGCGATCACGTGATTTTCACACAGACAAACATCTCACTCGCTCTGATTGGTTGGAGGGTAGGCCGCTTCAATTGGGAACTCCAAGCCCCGCCCCGTGCTCGGATTGAACCAAAGCTGACATCGCTCACAGGGAGACAGCAATAGCTGCAGGTGCTGGAGTCAAGGATGACACAGTGTGGAGCTGGAGGAACACGGCGAGCCAGGCACCATCAGAGGAGCAGGAAAGTTAATGGTTCAGGACCCTTCTTCAGAAATGGGGGAGGGGACGGGAACTGAAACATAAACAGAGTGGGGGCTGGGGAAGGTAGGTGGGAAGGTGATAGGTGAGTGCAGGTCGTCAGTGGTGAAGATTTTTCCTGCTGTTCATCAGCTCTGTGAGTGATGGTGAGTGTTCATCCCGAGATGAGGGAAAAAATGGGCCACTCCTGATTCTCCTAATGTAAGGCAAAACAACAGCTTGTATTTTATGGAAACTTTTACTCTGTCATTCTCCTCGATGTTTTGGCTGTTTCGGAGACATGGATAGAGCAGGGTCAGGAATGGATGTTGTAAGCTCCAGGGTTTAGATCTTTCATTAAGGACAGGGAAGGTGGTAAAAGAGGGGGAGGTGTGGCTTTGTTAGCCAAGGACAGTACAACGGTGGCTGAAAGAACTCTTGATGAGGACTCGTCTACTGAGGTGTTATGGGCTGAGGTCAGAAACAGGAGAGGAGAGGTCACACTGCTGGGAGTTTTTTATAGGCCCCTGGAAAGTTCCAGGGATGTGGAGGAGAGGATTGGCAAAACTATTCTGAGCAGGAGTGAAAATAACAGGGAGATTAGCTATGGCAGACATTAACTTCCCTAACATTGACTGGAAATGCGATAACTCTAGTATGTTGGATGCATCAGTTTTTGTCCAATGTGTGCAGGAGGGTTTCCTGACTCAGTATGTTGAAGGGCCGACAAGAGGGGAGGCCACACTGGATCTGGTACTTGGTAATGAACCAGGCCAGGTGTTTGATTTAGTGGTAGGTGAGCACTTTGGAGAGAGTGACCATAATTCGGTTATGTTTACTTTAGCAATGGAAAGGGTTAGGAATATGCTCCAGGGCAAGAGTTATAGATGGGGGAAGGGCAATTATAATGCGATTAGGCAAGACTTAGGAGGCAGAGAATGGGTTAGCAAAATGCAAGGGATGGAGACAATCGAAATGTGGAGCAGGTTTAAGGAACAGATATTGCTGTCCTTGATAGGTATGTACCTGTCAGGCAGGGAGGAAGCGATTGAGGTAAGGGAGCTGTGGTTTATGAAAAAAATTGTATCTCTTGTTAGGCAGAAGAGGGAGGCTTATGTGACGATGAGACAAGATGGTTCAGATGAGGCGATGGAGAGTTACAGATTAGCTAGGAAGGATTTAAAGAGAGAGAGAGAGAGTTAAGAAGAGCAAGGAAGGGACAAGAGCAGACATTGGCAGGTAGAATAAAGGAGAACCCTAAAGCGTTCTATAGGTATGTGACGAATAAGATGATGTCTCGGGTAGATATAGGGCCAGTCAAAGACAGAAGTGGGAAGTTGTGGAGATTGGAGAGGTACTAAATGATTATTTCTCATCTGTTTTCACTGAGGAACAGGAGAATATTGTAGAGGAGATGACTGAGTTATGGGCTACTAGAATTGAAAGGATTAAGGTTAGTAAGGAGGAGGTGTGATCAATTCTAGAAGGTATGAATTAGATAAATCCCCTGGGCCAGATGGGATTTTTCCGAGGATTGTCTGGGAAGCTAGGGAGGTGGTAGCGGAGCATTTGGCCTTGATCTTTGAGTCCTCATTGTTTACAGGTTCAGTACCAGAGGTCTGGAGGATTGCAAATGTTGTGCCCTTGTTCAAGAAGGGCAGTGGGGCTGACCCAGGTAATTATAGGCCTGTGAGCCTTACATCAGTTGCAGGAAACATTTTGGGAAGGATTATAAGAGATAGGATTTATAGTCATCTAGCAAGCAACAATTTGATTGGAGATAGTCAGCATGGATTCGTCAAGGGCAGGTTGTGTTTCACAAACCTCATTGAGTTTTTTGAGAAGGTGACCAAGCATGTGGATGAGGGAAGGGCAGTTGACATGGTGTACATGGACTTCAGTAAAGCCTTTGATAAGGTTCCACATGGTAGGCTATTGAAGAGAATACAGAGACACAGGATTGAGGGAGAAATAGCAGTTTGGATTAGAAACTGGCTTTCTGTAAGAAGACAACGAGTGGTGGTTGATGGAAAATATTCAGCCTGGAGTCCAGTTACTAGTGGTGTGCCTCAAGGATTTGTTTTGGGACCACTGCTGTTTGTCATTTTTATAAATGACTTGGACGCAGGCATAGGTGGATGGGTTAGTAAATTTGCAGATGACACTAAAGTCGGTGGAGTGGTGGACAGTGTGGAAGAATGTTGCAGGTTGCAGGGAGACTTGGATAAACTGCAGAATTGGGCTGGAAGTTGGAAAATGGAGTTTAATATGGATTAAATGTGAGGTGATTCACTTTGGGAAGAATAATAGGAAGGCAGAAATGGAAAGATTGTTGGTAGTGTGGATGTGCAGAGGGATCTTGGTGCCCATGTACATCGATCCCTGAAAGTTGCCACCCAGGTTGATACTGCTGTTAAGAAGGCTTACGGTGTGTTAGGTTTTATTGGGAGAGGGACTGGGTTCTGGAGCCATGATGTCATGCTGCAACTGTAGAAAATGCTAGTGTGGCCTCATTTGGAATATTGCGTGCAGTTCTGGTTGCCCCATTACAGGAAGGATGTGGAATCATTGGAAAAGGTGCAGAGGAGATTTACCAGGATGTTGCCTGGTCTGGAGAATAGGCCCTATGAAGAAAAGCTGAGGGACTTGGGTCTGTTCTCAATGGAGAGAAGGAAGCTAAGAGGGGATTTAATAGAGACATACAAGATGTTCAGAGGATTAAATAGGGTGGACAGTGAGAGCCTTTTTCCGAGGATGATGACGTCAGCTTGTACAAGGGGACATAGCTACAAATTGACGGGTGGTAGATTTAAGACAGATGTCAGAGGCAGGTTCTTTACTCAGAGAGTGGTAAGGGTATGGAACGCCCTGCCTGCCAGTGTCGTTAACTCAGCCACATTAGGGGCATTTAAACAGTCCTTGGATAAGCATATGGATAATGATGGGATAGTGTAGGGCGAGGGGCTTAGATAGGTTCAGAGGTCGGCGCAACGTCAAGGGCCGAAAGGTCTGTTCTGTGCTGTATTGTTCTACGTTCTATGTTCTAGGTGCTTCACAGATGAGCAAAACATCGATTAAAGATATCGATTTTTATGATGTATCATAAAGAATGAGAGAGAGAGGTTTAGGGAGGAAATTCCATAGTTTGGGTTGTCAGCAGCTCCATTCCTGGAGGGTTGTAAGTCGGGTGGGTCAGAAAAACGTCTGGGAAGGGGAATTGCAGGAGTGAAAAAAACACATATGGCCTTAAGGATGGCAAAGATTTCAGAGACTGTCATTAGAGAGTACGGTTGTCTCATGGAGCTTAAGGCATGGCACTGCACTCAATCCATTGCAAGTCATGACCGCAGAGGTACAGAAGATTTCTGCTGCCTTAATCAGGCTGACCAATATTTGTATCAATGGGCTTGTAAAATGTCAGTAATCTCCTCTACCTCAGAATCAAGGTGTTGATGGGATGCTGCTACAGAAGAGGAGACAGGAAGCAAGGAATGTCACACAAAGATCTCTCCTCTTCTCACTATTTTCACTGCAAAACCAAGGGAGCACCTAACATATCACCTCTATCTCCCGTCACAACACTTTGCCCCACAATAACTGTGTCTGCCCCTGCACAAGTAGAAGTGGGAGTCTTTTCCAGGACCATGTGGTACCCTGAAACTCTGAGCGAAGACCAAAAGCATCTGAGCGGTGAGAGCAAAGATTTGAGAAGACTGTCTGCACCTTTGCTGAAACTTATAGGGTCACTAGATCAAAGCAATAGGCAGCATGCGGAATACAAACTGGAATTAGATTAAGTGTGCGTCTGTACAAATTTGGACAGGCCGGGGGTGTGGGACACTTGACAAAATTTTCAGTTTCCTTTTTGAATAGTCCCCTGAAATGCCTTTTTGGAACCACTTCTAACCCTTATCCATGCTCTGATCTGGAGGGCCAGGTCACTCTTGCTCTGGTTTCATCCTGCAATTTTATGAAGTCAGCAACAAGATGAGTTTCAGCATTGAATTTGAAGATTATTAAAAGCTAACATTGATTGCCATTAGAATGTTTTGATTTTGATTTATGTTGTCTTGTGTACCGAAGTACAGTGAAGTGTTTTTGAGAGCGGCACAGGCAGATCATAGCAAACAATGATTTACAGATCAAAGTGTGCTTAGACAGAGCAAGGCATGCAAGGTTATGCCTGCACAGGAGGTGTGCAAAGCAAGATCAACACTATTTGGATTGACAGAGTCCATTCATCAGTCTAATAATGGCAGAGAAGAAGCTGTTCTTCAACCCCTTGATAGAACATAGAACATTACAGCACAGTACAGGCCCTTCGGCCCTCGATGTTGTGCCGACCTGTCATACTGATCTCAAGCCCATCTAACCTACACTATTTCATGTATGTCCATATGCTTATCCAATGACGACTTAAATGTACCTAAAGTTGGCGAATCGACTACCGTTGCAGGCAAAGCGTTCCATTCCCTTACTACTCTCTGAGTAAAGAAACTACCTCTGACAGCTGTCCTTATCTTTCACCCCTCAATTTAAAGCTATGCCCCCTCATGCTCGCCATCACCATCCTCGGAAAAAGGCTCTCCCTATCCACCCGATCTAACCCTCTGATTATTTTATATGTTTCAAGTAAGTCACCTCTCAACCTTCTTCTCTCTAATGAAAACAGCCTCAAGTCCCTCAGCCTTTCCTCATGAGACCTTCCCTCTATACCAGGCAACATCCTAGTAAATCTCCTCCGCACCCTTTCCAAAGCTTCCACATCCTTCTTGTAATGCGGTGACCAGAACAGTACACAATACTCCAAGTGCGGCCGCACCAGTGTTTTGTACAGCTTCACCATAACCTCTTGGTTCCGGAACTCGATCCCTCTATTAATAAAAGCTAAAACACTGTATGCCTTCTTAACAGCCCTGTCAACCTGGGTGGCAACTTTCAAGGATCTGTGTACATGGACACCGAGATCTCTCTGCCCATCTACACTACCAAGAGTCTTACCATTAGCCCAGTACTTTGCCTTCCGGTTACTCCAAAGTGCATCACCTCACACTTGTCTGCATTAAACTCCATTTGCCACCTCTCAGCCCAGCTCTGCAGCTTATCTGTGTCTCTCTGCAACCTACAGCATCCTTCGTCACTATCCACAACTCGACCAACCTTCGTGTCGTCTGCAAATTTACTAACCCATCCATCTACGCCCTCATCCAAGTCATTTACAAAAATGACAAATAACAGTGGACCCAACACCGACCCTTGCGGTACACCATGGGTGTGTTCTATCTTCTGCCTCATGGAAGAAGTTGGATGAGAGCATTACCGAGATGGGACGAGTCATTGATGATGTTGGCAGCCTTTCTGTGGCAACGAGACGTGTAAATGAAGTCCATGGAAAGGAGGCTGTTGCCGTTGTGGCCTTCTCTACATTGGGGAAACCAAGCAGAGGCTTGAAGACTGCTTTTCAGAACACCTACGCTTGGTTCGCACAAAACAACTGCACCTTCCAGTTGTGAACCATTTTAACTCACCCTCCCATTCCTCAGACGACATATCCATCCTGGGCCTCCCGCAGTACCACAACGATGCCACTCGAAGGTTGCAGGAACAGCATCTCATATTCTGCCTGGGAACCCTGCAGCCCAATGATGTCAATGTGGATTTCACAAGCTTCAAAATCTCCCCTCCCCCCACTGCATCCCAAAGCCAGCCCAGCTTGTCCCTGCCTCCCTAACCTGTCCTTCCTCCCACTTATCCCCTCCTCCCACCTCAAACCCCACCCCCATCTCCTCCATACTAACCTCATCCTGCCCCCTTGCCCTGTCCATCCTCCCTGGACTGACCTATCTCCTCCCTATCTCCCCACCTATACTCACCTTTACAGGCTCCATCCCCGCCTCTTTGACCTGTCAGCTCTCCACCTATCATCTCCTCTATCCATCTTCAATCCGCCTCCCCGTCTCTCCCTATTTATTTCAGAACTCCCTTTCCCTCCCCCATTTCTGAAGAAGGGTCTAGGCCCGAAATGTCAGCTTTCCTGCTCCTATGATGCTGCTTGGCCTGCTGTGTTCATCCAGCTCTACACCTGTTATTCTCTGGATAAGAGTTTGGCTTCTGTGATGATCTGTGCTGTGCACACAACTTTCTGCAGTTTCTTATGCCCTTGGGCTGAGCAGTTGTTGCACCAGGCCATTATGCACCCGATAGGATGCTTTGTATGGTGCATCTGTAAAGGTTGGTGAGGTCCTTATGGACATGCAGTACAGTAGATAAACAAAACATAAAAAAAAGTTTAAAAAGATGCCAAGTTAGACATGCTGGGATTTTAAGTCGGATTTGAAACTGTTTTGTGCAGCTAACAGTTCAGGAAAGCTCTTGCAGTTCTTTTGTCAGTGAATAGAGAAATGCTGGTGAAATAAAGGATTATATATGTAGCAGCCCTGAGTTAAAAGGAAAACAGAACAAGCATGAATATGCAGAAGATCACGAGGTTGACTAAGGTCAGTGTTGCTTATATGAACTGTGACTGGGCACAGTGGGGAGTTAATCAGATAAGAACAAGGATAAAGTAAGACCATAAGACATAGGAGTGGAAATAAGGCCATTCAGCCCATCAAGTCCACTCCGCCATTTAAATCATGGCTGATGGACATTTCAACACCACTTCCCTGCACTCTCCCCGCAGCCCTTGATTCCTTTTGAGATCAAGAATTAGTTGATCTCTGCCTTGAAGGCCTCCAACGTCCCGCCCTCCACTGCACTCTGCAGCAATGAATTCCACAAGCCCACCACACTCTGGCTGAAGAAATGTCGTCTCATTTCAGTTTTAAATTTACCCCCTCTAATTTTAAGGCTGTGCCCACGGGTCCTAGTCTCCCCGCCTAATGGAAACAACCTCCTAGCGTCCACCCCTTCTAAACCATCCATTATCTTGTAAGTTTCTATTAGATCTCCCCTCAACCGACTAAACTCGAATGAGTACAATCCCAGGATCCTTAGCCGTTCATCATACGTTAAACCTACCATTCCAGAGATCATCCGTGTGAATCTCCGCTGGACATGCTCCTGGGCTAGTATGTCCTTCCTGAGGTGTGGGGCCCAAAATTGGACACAGTATTCTAAATGGGGCCTAACTAGAGCCTTATAAAGCCTCAGAAGCACATCGCTGCTTTTATATTCCAACCCTCTCAAGATAAACGACAACATTACATTTGCTTTCTTAATTATGGACTCTACCTGCAAGTTAACCTTTAGAGAATCCTGGACCAACACTCCCAGATCCCTTTGCACTTCTGATTTGCGAATTTTCTCACCGTTTAGAATATAGTCCATGCCTGTATTCTTTTTTCCAAAGTGCTAAACCTCACATTTACTCACATTGAATTTCATCAGCCATTTCCTGGACCACTGTCCTAAACTGTCTAAATCTTTCTGCAGCTTCCCCACCTCCTCAGTACTACCTGCCTGTCCACCTATCTTCGTATCATCATCAAACTTCGCCAGAGTGCCCCCAGTCCCTTCATCCAGATCATTAATATATAAGGTGAAGAGCTGTGGCCTCAACACTGAACCCTGCGGGACACCACTCGTCATCGGTTGCCATTCCGAAAAAGAGCCTTTTATCCCAACTCTTTGCCTTCTGTCAGACAGCCAATCCTCAATCCAAGCCAGGAGCTCACCTCGAACACCATGGGCCCTCACCTTGCTCAGGAGCCTCCCGTGAGGCACTGTATCAAAGGCCTTTTGGAAGTCTACATAGATAACATCTACTGGGTTTCCCTGGTCTAACATACTTGTTACCTCTTCAAAGAATTCTAACAGGTTTGTCAGGCATGACCTCCCCTTCCTAAAACCATGCTGACTTGTTTTAATCTGACCCTGCACTTCCAGGAATTTAGATATCTCATCCTTGACAATGGATTCTAGAATTTTACCAACTACCGAGGTTCGGCTAATCGGCCCAGAATTTTCCATCTTTTGCCTTGATCCTTTCTTAAACAAGTGAGTTACAACAGCAATTTTCCAGTTATCTGGGACTTTCCCTGTCTCCAGTGACATTTGAAAGATCACGACCAAAGCCTCCGTGATTTCCTCAGCCACCTCCCTCAGAACTCTAGGATGTAGCCCATCAGGGCCAGGAGATTTATCAATTTTTAGACCCTTTAGCTTTTCTAGCACTTTCTCTTTTGTAATTCCTACCATACTCAACTCTGCCCCCTGGCTCTCCCTAATTGTTGGCATACTACTCATGTCTTCCACTGTGAAGACTGACGCAAATTATATATTAAGTTCTTCAGCGATTTCCTGATCTCCCATTACTAGCCTTCCAGCATCAATTTGGAGCGGCCCAATATCTACTTTTGCCTCTCGTTTGTTTCTTATGTATTGAAAGAAGCTTTTACTATCATTTCTAATATTACTAGCTAGCCTGCCTTCATATTTGATCCTCTCCTTCCTTATTGCTCTCTTTGTTATCCTCTGTCTGTTTTTGGAGCCTTCCCAATCTTCGGATTTCCCAGTGTTCTTGGCCACTTTATAGGCTGTCTCATTTTCTTTGATATATTTCCTGACTTCCTTTGTCAGCCATGGCTGTCTAATCCCACCCCGGATAATCTTTCTTTTCTTTGGGATGAACCTCTGTACTCTGTCCTCAATTACACCCAGAAACTCCTGCCATTGTTGCTCTACTGTCTTCCCCACTAGGCTGTGCTTCCAGTCGATTTTCGTCAATTCCTCTCTCCTGCCCCTATAATTATCTTTATTTAACTGTAACAACATTACATCCGATTTTGCCTTCTCTCTTTCAAACTGCAGACTGAACTCTACCATATTATGATCGCTGCCTCCTAAGTGTTCTCTTACTTTAAGGTCTTTTATAAAGTCTGGCTCATTACATAGCACTAAGTCCAGAATAGCCTGCTCCCTTGTGGGGTCCATCACAAGCTGTTCCAAAAAGCCATCCTGCAAACATCCCATGAATTTCCTTTCTTTGGATCCACCAGCAACATTATTCAGACAATCCACCCGCATATTGAAGTCCCCCATGATCACTGTGACCTTGCCTTTCCGACATGCCCTATCGATTTCTCGGTGCATCTTGCGCCCCTGGTCCTAATCACTGTTCGGAGTTCTGTACAAAACTCCCATTATAGTTTTTCTTTGCCTTTGTGGTTCCTCAATTCCACCCACACAGACTCCACATCTTCTGACCCTATGTCATTTCGTGCCGTAGATTTAATTCCATTCTTAACTAACAAGGCAACCCCTCCCCCCCTCCCGCCCACCTCCCTGTCTTTTCGATATGTTGTGAATCCTTGGATGTTTAACTGCCAGTCCTGCGCTCCCTGCAACCATGTCCCTGTGTAATAGATCTGTGTCTGTGCAGTGGAGAACAACCAAAATCAGAAGATGAAGGCCCAAGAGAGACACTTTGAAGATCAAGGCTGCAAAAATTATCAAAAGTCTTTTTAACACTCTGCTGTTTAGTCACTGACAGGAACAGTACGACTGTTTTCGAGTGTAAGTTGTTGTCTGCATTTATCACTGCAGTTTGCCTGACAGCAGATCACCTTCTACTGACTCTGTCTCAATAAAGTTGATTGTTGCTTCACAGCCCAGCGCTGCTGCCAAGCCTGCTCCTGCCTGAAAAGTGTAGATGACAAAAGACAATGCTTATTTGCCAGTCCAGGCTGGGAGTGATTGTGGATGAGTGGCTGAAGGAATGTTCAGTGCACAGAAAATGGGCAGTTTATATTGGTGCTGGGAAATGCTCATTCTGAAGAGATTGACCTGAAACAGTGACCATTAGTCTACTACTTTGCTGCTATGCCTTTCCCCATGTTTGATATGTCAGTTCAAACTGTGGTGGTTTTGCTGAGTGTTCAGATCACAAGACCATAATGCATCCGAACAGAATTGTGCCATTCCGTCGTGACTGAACGGTGTGCAGTTCTGGTCTCACTGCTATAGGAAGGATGTTGTGAAACTTGAAAGGGCTCAGAAAACATCGACGTGGATGTTGCCAGGGTTGGAGGGTCAGCGACTCGCTTGTCAAACTGACTTTATTTCTGTTTATTACAATCGTAGTTCTGCTCCAGTTCATATTTTAATCAGATGTCGATAATAGTGCCCAGTTATTCGAACGAGAATTCCGTACAAGTCAGAATAGATCTATCTCCATTAGCAGGGTATCAACCCCCTAATGTTTCATCATTTCGAATAAGTTTTTTTCGATCTCACTCTGCTGTCCGGTTGCATATCTCTTTTTTTTCGCCACTTCGTCACTTTCCAGCCTGGAGGAACATTGAAATCGATAACTAAACTGACCACGTGATATCTGTTCTCCGTCTGTCTTCCACCTTCCACACACCTTCCTTCCATTGATGTTTGGTGAGGATTTCATCAGTGCCAGCAGCCGTGATCGAATCGGAGGAACAGGTTACATTGCAATTACATTTAAATCCTCCCCCAGTTGAGAAATCCCTCGAAAATTGAACACAATTTCAAGGAAACTATAAAACACATATGGAGCAATGAATTGAATTATTAATAATGTTTAATCCGTGTGATAGGATTATAGAACGAAAAAACACTGCTGATGGTTCGAAGCTGAAAGAGTAACAGTGAAATGCAAGAGACACTCAGCAAAGCGGGACACAGTCTGACACACACACTACAAGATAACCAGGGGAATGGGGAGGGAATTTGTTGGTTATACCGGGATACAGGGTCAACAGCGAAAAGTGGGAGTCACTGGATTGGGAATCGCGGGATAAAGACACGTAACGGGGTCAGAGAATGGGGACAGCACAGCGAGGCTCCCTGTGGTACTCGCCTTGGACTGCCCCGCTTTTGGGCAGGTCTGAGTTCAGTTTCCGGAAACTGCAAGTTCTGTGAAGTGGGCGGGACTAATGTTGTGATTGACAGGTAGAGGGTGTTTTTCAGTCCAGAAACAGCCTCTGCTCCGCCTTTCCTTGGTGAATGTTTCCCTGCAGTCGAGTTGGTGAGTGTTTAGAACTCTGTCGGTTTCCCGGTAATGTAGGTGAACTGTAGCTCACTGTGTGTTAGATCATATCGCCAACCCTCTCTCATCCCCTTTCTCCCAATCCCCAGTTACACGCTGCTGGCTCAGGGAGCTCTGGCGGATGCGGGGCTGTGGTCAATCTCGGCGCTGGTTTCGGTTCACAGAAGACGGTTTAGTTTTTGAGGTAATGACAGATCATTCTGCCCAGCAGGACAGATTCTAATGTTGTCAGCAGGGACCATACAGCCCTCACAGACTGGGGTTAGTTTCTTTCCAGCAGAACAGACCGAGGAAGGGTCATCGGACCCGAAACGCTATCTCTTCTTCCCAGATGCTGCCAGACCTGCTGAACTTTTCCAGCAACTTCCGTTTTGTTGTAGACTAAGGGGGGAACATGATTGAGATGTATAAATTTATGAGGGAAATAGAGAAAACAAGAACAAATCTTTCTGCTTAGTGGTGGAATCAGTATCGGGGACATGGATTGATGGTCAGCGGCGGGAGATTTTGATGAGATGAGAGGATTTTTTTTCATTCAGATAATGGAGGGAATCTGAACCTCACTGCCTGGCAGCCTGGTCAAGGTAGAAACGATCATAACATTTCCAGAACGATCTAAATGTATTTAAACACAAAAGAACTACGGATGCTGTAAATCAGAAACAAAACAGAAATTGTTGACAAAGTTCCGCAGGTCTGGCAGCATCTGTGCAGAGAAACCAGAGTTCAGGCTTCGGATCGAGTTTCCCTTCCTTAGATCTATTCTCTCCGCAGATGCTGCCAGGCGTGCTGAGTTTTTCAGCAAATTTCTGTTGAATTGTGATGCTATTACGGGCAAAGTGCTGGAAACGGTACTTGAATAGCTGGAGGGCTGTATTTAACCTCCACCGATTCGATGGGTCGAGGGCCTTTTTCTGTATCGTGGACACTGAAACTGTGAAAGGTTCAGGTCGGTGAGCAAGGGGAGGGGGACGGTGAACAAAGCGAATGAGCGGGGAGAGGGCGGGAGAGTTTCACTGACAAAAGGTTTCATGTTGCGAAATCAAGGGGAGTGGTGATGAAGAAATAAAGACACAAAAGAAGTGTCTGGATGAGGTGTGAATGGGGCATTAGTAATCGGGAATGCAGAGTAAACATAATCAGCGAGATAAATACAAAAAAAGGAGCAGACGTAAACCATTTTGTCCGAGAGGAGGAGTTTTCTCCAGAGAGTGAGGAACCTGTGGAATTTGTTGCAACAGGAAGCAGCTGAGCCCAGAACTTTTGATTTTTTTTCCGAGAAGGAGTTACATATCGTTCCGAGGGCTGAAGGGATGAAAGGATATGCAGATAAAACCGGAACAGGGTATTGATTGGTGCAACAGACATGTGGAGCCGCATGGCCTAACATGCTGTATGGACCAATTACTGCAGATGCTGGAGTCTGTACTGAAAACAACAAATGCTGGAGATCACAGCAGATCAGACAGTATCATGTTGTCCAGCATAACAGGGTCATAGAGACCCTACAGTGTGGAAACAGACCATTCGGCCCAACAAGTCCACACTGTTCCTCCGAAGAGCATCCCATTGTGCCTCCCCTAGCTTTTCCCATGCCGAACACACCTCACCTAAACGTGCCTGGACACTACGGGCAATTTAGCAGGACCAATCCATCTACCCTGCACATCTTTGGACTGTGGGAAGAAACTGGAGCAAACCCACACAAACAAGGGGAGAACATAGAAACTCCACAAAGCCAGTCGCCCCAGGGTGAAATGGGAATGGGATCCCTGGTACCATGGGGCAGCAGTGCTAACCACTGAGCCACCATGCTGCACCAACACAGCAGGCCAGGCAGCATCTTCATTTTTCTGAAGAAGGGTTCTGATCTGAAACATCAGCTTTCCTGCTTCTCTGATGTTGCCTGGCCTGCTGTGTTCCTCCAGCTCCACGCCGTGTTATCTCTGACTCCAGCATCAGCAGTGCGTGCTATCTCATCGTGTTTTCTAGTGTTGCTATGATGACCAGGAAAATGGGGAGGAATGACCAGGATAAACAGGGAGCCAGAGACTACCGCAGAATGTGCAAATCACCAGAAGAGAGTAACAAGAAAAGATTCAGAGAATGGGTACAGTACAGATGGGTGCCATACTGCACTATATCTGCCCAGAACAGTGATGCCCACCAAGGTCCATCAAGCAAATGATTTCAGTATTTACATTGCAATGGTGAGGTGGTGAGGACAATTTTCCACACAGCACAAGGCAGGATATCATCAATCCCCTGGCTGCTGGTTCCATAGAGACTCCCCTTGGGCTGTTCTACTCCGAGGGAGGTGGCGGGCAGCTGGGTGAAGGTTCAGGAAGCTGCCAGCTGGTAGGTAGATCTGTGAGTTGGGTTGGGGACTTTGTTCCTCCTCTTGGTTGTGGTCGTTTCACTGGAGTCTTGGTGAGTATTTCCAAACTTTGTCACCCCCATCCCTGGAATGTGGCTAAGTGTTTGCTGTGAGTAAGATAATTTTGTTTCTCCTCATCCTTCCTTCTACCAATCTGAGAACCAGTTTGCAGGCTCTGGGCAATCTGATAGGGATGAGGGCTGATTGACAGTTTGTTTCTTTGTGAAGCAGTTTAAGTTGGAGGGGAGATGGAGAAGAAGCTGATGGGTTTAACATTGATCCCAACTAGATTCAGCTATTTCCACTTTGTGATTGTCAAGGAAGGGAGATTGTAGGGAGCACTGGAATTTTAAAGGAACATTGTCGAATCAGTTTTTATTACACTGTTCTTGTTACACTTATTTCGACATGGCCTTTTAATCCATTTGCACCAACTGTCTTTATTTTCAATAAAGCTCTGTTTTTGGATGTGGACAAGCAAAGGTAGAGCAAGACTGTCAGATGTTGTCAATCCTGTTGAGCAGGTGAGAGTGTTCACATGAATTACTGCCACCCCTGTGCTGAAGGTGCTGACATGATGTTTTCTTTCTCAGGGTTGTTACAGTGCAGGGATGAATGATACGTTTCTAAGTGACATCACAAGTGGCATGAACATATCACCCAAGTTCACCAGCATTTTACAGACATATTACATCACAAGACTATCACTGAGGAACATAAAGTCAATCAGCAAAGAGCTTTTTAAAGATGTCTGCTGAAAGAACAATCTTGAAAAGGAGACAGAGTCAGTGAGGTATATGGAGAGAATTGCAGACCAGACAGCCTAAGGTTTTGATCAGTAATATATTAAAAGAACAATTCAGCTGCTGCTTAACCTGCTGAATATTTCAACATTTTCTATCTTCAGATTCCCAGTATTTTGCTTCTGCACTTGTTCTTAGGGATCAAAACATCTGGGGAGAGAATGGGAACAATCGAATTGCAGGCACATATAATGCTACTTTCATACCTCATTGTCCAGCTCTGCCTCCCATTTATAGTTTGTGCAAACACTGATTGGTTTTGCTGTGTTAAACACTGTTGTGTTTTAATGATAATCCAACAGTTTAGATCATAATTTTTCTCCCCAAGTATTGGGGTGAATTTCTCTCAATTTTACAAAATGCGTGTGTTATTCTGCTTTCTTTCTCTTATAGCTGTTTTTATTTCCTGTTGGAAATGTTGATTTATAATTAAAGGATTCAGATGAAAATACATCCAGCTTTGACAGTCATTCTGTTTATCGGACCTAATTATCAAAGGATTTTGAATGGGAAACAGTGACATTCACACAGGGCAGAAACACGCCTAAGCTGTATGTGCAATGGCCTGCAAGAATTTATCCTAAAATGTCAGAACATGAGCACAGTCACACCAGGAGGAGATTGTGGAAAAATGTGAAGTGCCTGAAAGGGACTGTTTGCCCATCCCAATTGGAACTTCACCAATACAGTGACACTGGTAAGAAGCTGTTCTCCTGTCCTGAATGTGGAAAGGGATTCACTCAGTCAAGACATTTACTTGCACATCAAAAATTTCACACTGGAAAGAAACCATTCACCTGGTCTGAATGTAGGAAAGGATTCACACGGACATCCAACCTGCTGAGACACCAAGACAATAAAATGTGAGGCTGGATGAACACAGCAGGACCAGCAGCATCTCAGGAGCACAAAAGCTGACGTTTCGGACCTAGACCCTTCATCAGAGAGGGGGATGGGGTGAGGGTTCTGGAATAAATAGGGAGAGAGGGGGAGGCGGACCGAAGATGGAGAGAAAAGAAGATAGGTGGAGAGGAGAGTATAGGTGGGGAGGTAGGGAGGGGATAGGTCAGTCCAGGGAAGATGGACAGGTCAAGGAGGTGGGATGAGGTTAGTAGGTAGGAGATGGAGGTGCGGCTGGGGGTGGGAGGAAGGGATGGGTGAGAGGAAGAACAGGTTAGGGAGGCAGAGACAGGCTGGGCTGGTTTTGGGATGCAGTGGGTGGAGGCGAAGAGCTGGGCTGGTTGTGTGGTGCATTGGGGGGAGGGGATGAACTGGGCTGGTTTTGGGATGCGTTGGGGGGAGATTTTGAAGCTGGTGATGTCCACATTGATACCATTGGGCTGCAGGGTTCCCAAGCGGAATATGAGTTGCTGTTCCTGCAACCTTCGGGTGGCATCATTGTGGCACTGCAGGAGGCCCATGATGGACATGTCATCTAAAAAAAATGGGAGGGAGAGTTGAAATGGTTCACGACTGGGAGGTGCAGTTGTTTATTGAGAACAGAGCGGAGGTGTTCTGCAAAGTGGTCCCCAAGCCTCCGCTTGGTTTCCCCAATGTAGAGGAAGCCACACCGGGTACAGTGGATGCAGTATACCACATTGGCAGATGTGCAGGTGAACCTCTGCTTAATATGGAAAGTCATCGTGGGGCCTGGGATAGGGGTCACCAACCTCTGGATACAACGCATCATCCTCCGACACTTCCTCCATCTACAATCCGACCCCACCACCCAAGACATTTTTCCATCCCCACCCTTGTCTGCGTTGCGGAGAGACTACTCTCTCCGTGACTCACTTGTTCGCCCCACACTGCCCTCCAACCCCACCACACCCGGCACCTTCCCCTGCAACTGCAGGAAATGCTACACTTGCCCCCACACCTTCTCCCTCACCCCTATCCCAGGCCCCAAGATGACTTTCCACATTAAGCAGAGGTTCACCTGCACATCTGCCAATGTGGTATACTGCATCCATTGTACCCGGTGTGGCTTCCTCTATATTGGGGAAACCAAGCGGAGGCTTGGGGACCGCTTTGCAGGACACCTCCACTCGGTTCGCAATAAACAACTGCACCCCCAGTCGCAAACCATTTCCACTCCCCCTCCCATTCTTTAGATGACAAGTCCATAATGGGTCTCCTGCAGTGCCACAATGATGCCACCCGAAGGCTGCAGGAACAGCAACTCATATTCCGCCTGGGAACCCTGCAGCCCAATGGTATCAATGTGGACCTCACCAGCTTCAAAATCTCCCCTTCCCCCACTGCATCCCAAAACCAGCCCAGTTCGTTCCCTCCCTCCACTGCACCACACAACCGGCCCAGCTCTTCCCCTCCACCCACTGCATCCCAAAACCAGTCCAACCTGTGTCTGCTTCCCTAACCTGTTCTTCCTCTCACCCATCCCTTCCTCCCACCCCAAGTCGCAACTCCATCTCCTAACTACTAACCTCATCCCACCTCCTTGACCTGTCCGTCTTCCCTGGACTGACCTATCCCCTCCCTACCTCCCCACCTATACTCTCCCCTCCACCTATCTTCTTTTCTCTCCATCTTTGGTCCGCCTCCCCCTCTCTCCCTATTTATCCCAGAACCCTCACCCGATCCTCCTCTCTGATGAAGGGTCTAGGCCAGAAACGTCAGCTTTTGTGCTCCTGAGATGCTGCTTGGCCTGCTGTGTTCATCCAGCCTCACATTTTATTGTCTTGGATTCTCCAGCATCTGCTGTTCCCATTATCACTGCTGAGACACCAGCTGGTTCACATTGGGGAGAAACAGTTCAGCTGCTCCCAATGTGGGAAGGGATTCATTTGGGCATCCAACCTGATGAGACACTGGTGAGTTCACACAGGGGAGAAACTCCTACACTTGTATCATGTGTGGGAAGGTATTCACACAGTCGTCCAGTGCTGAGACACTGGCTGGTTCACACTGGAGAGAAACCGTTCAACTGTTCTCAATGTGGGAAGGGATTCATTCGGTCATCCCACTTGCTGAGACACCAGTGAATTCATATGGGGGAGAGACCGCTCACTTGCTCAGTGTGTGGCGAAGGATTCATTCAATCATTAACCTGCTGAGACTCCAGTGAATTCACACTGGGGTAAAGCCACTTACTTGCTCTGATGTGGGAAGGGATTCACTCACTCATCCAAGCTGCTGACACAGGTAAATGGAGGTGCGGCTTGAGGTGGGAGGAGGGGATAGATGACAGGAAGAACAGGTTAGGGAGGCGGGGCCAAGGTGGGCTGGTTGTGTGATGCAGTGGGGGGAGGGGTCGAACTGGGCTGGTTTTGGGATGCGGTGGGGGAGATGGAGATTTTGAAGCTTGTGAAGTCCACATTGATACCATTGGGCTGCAGGGTTCCCAAGTGGAATATGAGTTGCTGTTCCTGCAACCTTCAGGTGGCATCATTGTGGCACTGCAGGAGGCCCAGGATGGACATGTCGTCTGAGGAATGGGAGGGGGAGTGGAAATGGTTTGCAACTGGGAGGTGCAGTTGTTTGTTGCGAACTGAGCGGAGGTGTTCTGCAAAGCGGTCCCCAAGCCTCCACTTGGTTTCCCCAATGTAGAGGAAGCCACACCGGGTACAGTGGATACAGTATACTACATTGGCAGATGTGCAGGTGAACATCTGCTTAATGTGGAAAGTCATCTTGGGGCCTGGGATGGGGTTGTGGGAGGAGGTGTGGGGGCAAGTGTAGCACTTTCTGCGGTTGCAGGGAAAGGGGAGGCTTGGGGACCACTCTGCAGAACACCTCCGCTCGGTTCGCAATAAACAACTGCACCTCCCAGTCGCGAACCACTTTAACTCTCCCTCCCATTCCTTAGACAACATGTCCATCAAGTCCATCACGTCCATCACTGCATCCTGCAATGCCACAATGATGCCTCCCGAAGGCTGCAGGAACAGCAACTCATATTCCGCTTTGGAACCCTGCAGCCCAATTGTATCTATGTGGACTTCACAAGCTTTCAAGTCTACACCTCACTGCATCCCAAAACCAGCCCAGCTTGTCCCCTCCCCCACTGCATCCCAAAACCAGCCCAGCTCGTCCCCGCCTCCCTAACCTGTTCTTGCTGTCATCTATCCCCTCCTCCCACTTCAAACCGCACCTCCATTTACCACCTACTAACCTCATCCCGCCTCCTTGACCTGTCCGTCCTCCCCGGACTGACCAATCCCCTCCCCACCTCCCCACCTATGCTCTCCTCTCCACCCATCTTCTCCTTTGTCCTTCTTCGGTCCGCCTCCCCCTCTCTCCCTATTTATTCCAGAACCCCCACCCCATCCCCCTTTTCCGATGAAGGGTCTAGGTCCGAAACGTCAGCTTTTGTGCTCCTGAGATGCTGCTTGGCCTGCTGTGTTCAACCAGCTTCACATTTTGTTATCTAAAGTGCTCCCATGTTCTCCACAGTCCTGTGCTGGTGGCAAATTGGGAGCAGAGAGGTGGAATTGTGGGTGTTTGAAGGGCAGAAATATGATCAACGCTTTAAATTCTCAAAGTCTACTGATGTATTCTCGAGGAGGAGAAAAAACAATGTTTTGAAAGTCAAGTAGAAATGGCTGTATGTAGTGCAGGCCAGGGAGAGACAGGGGCAGAAGAGAGCGAGAAAGAGAGTTTGATTCTGGGAGCCAAACTAACTCAGGAAAATCTTGAGAGATCCTCAGCAAATATCCCCACTATCTTTCCGCTCCTGTCTCTTGGGCTGTAGGTTCTCAGGTGCTATTATGAGACTGATGTTAAATATTTTCAAGCTGCATTGCTACTATGATGCTGCTTGGCCTGCTGTGTTCATCCAGCCCCACACTTTGAGAACAGGGCTTTAAAAAGAGTTTCAAAGAACAAGGAATGGTAAAGCTTTGCTGCCCTAGAATTAACATGTCAATGGCCAGGAAAATCCAACAAAAGACTCCAATCCTGGAAATTACCATCTCTATCACACAGAGGCCTTCCTTATGAGCAGACTGAGGGACATTGCAGTCTCCACCTTGACACATTGCAAACGACTCACTGAGGAATGAGTCAGATTCATCCTGACACACTGTGAGATGGAAATTGTATCAGTGATAATGGGAACTGCAGATGCTGGAGAATCCAAGATAACAAAGTGTGGAGCTGGATGAACACAGCAGGCCAAGCAGCATCTCAGGAGCACAAAAGCGAGATGGAGCAGCTCTCCCTGTTTGGTTGAGATTGTGCATGTGTATGTGTGTTTATTAATCTTTTAAGCCTCTGGCTTATTACCGGCTTATGATTTATTTGGTAGTTTGATGTTGCTGTGATGTTTTGTAATGCCATGGCAGTGGGGTAGTAGATAGGCCTGGCCTCTGGTTGTGTAATTTTACTGCAAAATGCTCTAGATCCTCCTTTCAACTAATCTTTTCTGTTTTATCCCCAGGAATTTCTGGTTTGGGAAGCTGCAATGTGAAGATCCAAAATGTCTGGGGCCGGGAAAGCTTTCAAAAAGAATTACTTCCAGAGGGGGACAACAGTGGCCTGATGCCTGTTCCCACTGCATCCCATGAGGGGCCCGCATCAGTCGTATCTCTTTCTGACCCTGAGGTTTAAGGTGGGTTATGGAGGAGGGCAGCATGATAAAATGTGACAGTGAGAGAAAGATTTGAAGAATTGAGAGAGCAGGAAAAACAGGAGAGCCAGGGAGAGCATTTGAGATTGTGAATTAACTGTATGTCAGTTTCTGGGGTTACAGAAAATAATTAAACTGAGCCAGCATCACAGGAGGGGAAAGAACATCAGATTATCTGGCTGTTGGTACACTGCTGCATGTGGGATCTTGCTGTGTATTAATTGTCCCAGTGTCATTGTTACAGGCTGTGACTGTTTTAATCGGGTAACCCACCATTTCAAAGCTTCACAAAGGGACTGGCATGGAAACTCAACGCATCACCCGATATGTTTGTGTTCAGAGGTTGCCAAGAGATTGTCCGTGTGACAGAGAGGAAATCCCAGGATCTTGCTGCACTGTCTCTGCTTTGCCTTTCAACTAATGCTGTCTCTTTTTTTTCCTCTCCAAAGGGATCAGTTATTTTTTGAAGAGCCAAAGGGGAAGTGTTTGGGGCCCACAAGACATAGAACAAGGGCTTTCTCCAAAGGGGGATATCGTCCTGAGGCTTATTGGACAGGCTGCGCCCCAGGGTTAGAAGCCTGGGGTTAAAGTAAGCAGGGCCTTGGGATTTGACACAAACATGTGTCAGGACTCCCCAGGGAGGAAATTAAAACTGTAAATGTGAAATCTCACAAAAGACTGGTTCTGTTGTCAGAGTAAAAATGTGTGAATGTGAAGTTGACATTGGGAGTGAGAGACAGACTTGCAACAGGGAGAGGGGCAGGAGAAAAGGGAGAGGGAGGGAGTGAGAGGCTTTTGACATTCTTAAGTATCTATCATGGTAGTGCCTGGAGATACAGAAACTATTTACCATTTAACCAACGTGCTATCACAAAAATTGAGTTTATCTTTTTCCTGACACATTGCTGGCAGTGGGATCTTGCTGTGCCTCATTGTCCGGCAGCAATGCGACTGTCTCGATAATCTCCTCCTTTTAACCTTGCCTCCTTGGTCTGGGATTGAAATTTCCCAAAGTTTTCCTCAATTTGATCAGAGCCTGGCATTGATGAGGGATGGCTTGTGTGAAGGAGAGACATCAAATGGTGCTGTGCGATTTCTTTAACAATGTCCTTCCTTTCCAGTTCCAATAATTTTCCCCCTCTTGTTCTATCCATTTATTTTGAAGCTACAAGGGGAAAAGTAATCCTTCCCTTGGACACAAGTTTCCTCCAGAGTGAGGAGGGGTGGGGGGGCAGGCATTGGCCAGAGGCCTGTTCAACAGGCTGCACACCGCGGGGCCCATGTGATGTGTATTTGTTTATTACCTCAAGATTTGAATTCCTCTGGTGTACCCTGGTTTTCTTTTAGGAGCCTCCAGGTAACTTTTAAAAACAAGTTTGAAGCCTGGGGTTAAAGTAAGCGGGACTTTGGGATTTGACACAAACATATTAAGTCTCCTCCCAGTGAGTGTCTGACAGACAGGACTCTCCAAGGACGAAATTAAAACCATAAATGTGAAAGTTTCTCCTCAGACTCATTCTCACGTCAGAGTAATGTGTGATGTGTGCAGGCCAGGATGAAAAAAATTGATAATCATATAAATAAAACATTGTTTGGCCATTTTACCTCAATCCCCTGAGTATCTGCGAGGGCATCTCCGTCTTTCATAGAACATAGAACAATACAGCGCAGAACAGGCCCTTCGGCCCTCGATGTTGTGCCGATCTGTGAACTAATATAAGCCCCTCCCCCTACACTTTCCCATCATTATCCATTTGCTTATCCAAGGACTGTTTAAATGCCCCTAATGTGGCTGAGTTCACTACAATAGCAGGCAGGGCATTCCATGCCCTTACCACTCTCTGAGTAAAGAACCTGCCTCTGACATCTGTCTTAAATTTATCACCCGTCAATTTGTCGCTATGTCCCCTTGTACAAGCTGAAGTCATCATCCTCGGAAAAAGACTCACTGTCCACCCTATTTAATCCTCTGATCATGTTGTATGTCTCTATTAAATCCCCTCTTAGCCTCCTTCTCTCCAATGAGAACAGACCCAAGTCCCTCAGCCATTCTTCATAGGGCCTGCTCTCCAGACCAGGCAACATCCTGGTAAATCTCCTCTGCACCTTTTCCAATGCTTCCACATCCTTCCTGTAATGGGGCGACCAGAATTGCACGCAATATTCCAAATGATGCCGCACTAGCGTTTTGTACAGTTCTCTCTGTCTCCATTCCTGAATCCTCTGCAGCTTCCTTTAATTGTTATTTTTTGTCAAACAAATAGAAACATCTCACGCACAGCAACATGACCCGTCATTATTTGAAAATGGGGGAGTTAGAAATAATTTGCAATACAAAGTTTGTTTATAAACTAAAAACACAGACGTAGACAAAAAGAGTGAGTGGGAGGGTGCGAGGGATAAAGGGACAAGATGTGTCTTTGTACCTGAGCTGGGATAGGAGACAGGATCTGGGGGAGGGGGCGTGTTGTGGGGGAGAGAACTGGGGTCTCCATTATCTCTTCACTGCCCAGCTCCAATCACTTTGTTTGAGAAAGTGCTATCCACCAAATTACATCCTGGGATGGAGGCAGTGATTTTTATTTCAAAAAAGAAGAGTCCCGAAGAAACTGATAGCCTCTTGCCTGAATGGAAATTGTGATTTCAACACATTTTGGAGCAGGAAGGGGTGACCTGTAGGATCACACTGTGTATCAATGACCTGCAGCATTACTGGCACAGAATGCTAGGAAACAGTGCCCCCGTTTATCAAACAGAATATCCTCAAATATCAATGTCACAGACTTTTTGAATGATAAAGATTACAATGCTCAAGATTAAACCTGCGAGAGAGAGAAAAAAAGATTAGAGATGTGGGGAGGGGAGAGGGAACAAATGAGAGAGGAACAAAGACAGAAAGATCAGAGATTTAGAAGGGAGAGAGAGAACGCAACACACAAAGAGGTGGGAAAGAAAGAGTGAGAGAGAGATATCAGAGGGGCAGGGGAGAGAGACAGAGAAAGAAAGAGAGAAGTGTGTTGAACTTCGTAAATGGCAAGATTGGTCCCTCTTTGTCAGCCTGGAGCCAGAATTGAACCCTTAACCAGCATCAGTGAGACACACAATCTGTCAGCAGCCACACTGCTGCCTGTGGGATCTTGCTGTGTGTCAAATTACCTGCAGTGTGGCCTACATTGCAACAAGATGCCCAGTGTCCAAATGGTGTTTACAGAGCCTTTGCTATTACATTTTCTTTGTCTCTCTGTCTCACTCTGTCCATCTCCTTCTCCACGCACCTTCCTCAGGCTGGGATCTTCCTCACTTCTCTCTGACCATACTCTGGCTCTTTCTTTCTCTCTTACTTTATCTCTTCCCCCTTTCCCTCTCTCCATTGCCATTCCTCAGTTTAGGGCTTCCCCACTCCCACCACTCTCTCCAGACCGTCCCACCATTTTAGACAGTCAATGCCGCAGTGTGACAGGCCAGGGTTACTAAATGGCAGGGGTGACAACATTTCAGACACAGAGGTATAATTCAGAGACAGTGTTGGGGGGAAAGGGAGATGGAGACAGAGAGGAAAAGCTTAGAAAGGCAGGGATGGGAGTGAGATCGGAGGGCAGTGGGAGTGGGGAGGTGGGGATGTACAAGAGGCAGGGAATAGATACAAGGGCTGGGGGAGGTGGGGGTGGGGTCTCCAGTCATTGAATATTTAAGATGCAGAGAAAATTGTTCACAACACCTGAGTAAGATGGCAGCCTGAGATAGAGAGAATGAGACAGAGACAAGTCGGAGAGATACACAGACATGAGGGGAGGGGGATGAATGTCTCAACCTTTACAGCCTCTGGTTTCGAACTGTGTTTGTGATGTGTTTCTACTGGAATGCAGTGAGACTGTGTTGGGATCTTGCTGTGTGGTTGCTCGTTCATTCCAATTTTAGCCACATCTGGGTGTTGTGTATGGGGATGGGGAGAGGGGAGGGCGGGGGGACATCAGGAATCCTAAACCTATGAAGCTTTGTGAGTCATTTCTGTGTTTCAGATGGGGCCATGAGGCAGCAAGCAATACATGGAAGGTACAGGCACCACTTGAATGAAGTGTATTGCTGAGCTGAAGGCAATAGGGGAGGGGAGGGGAGGGGTGAGCTGGATACTCCTGTCCATCCATCAAACTGTTTTCTCTTCTGCATTTCATCTTGGAATATCTGGGAGAAACTCTGCTGGGACTTATTGCCATTTTAGTGGAGAGTTTGGGGTAGGATGGGGATGCCAGGATGTGGGGAAGGAAGAGTAGGATCCCACGACCTCCCCCAACTATCCCATGACCCAATCCCCCCTCTTGGCCCGTCTTGGCCTGTCTGCGAGGTTTGGGGGTGAATGGAGGGAATTGTTCCCATTGACTGGGACCTTATTCTGATATGTGGGAGGGGTGGGGGTGAGGGAGTGGGGGTCACTGCAGGCTCCGGGACAGGGGAAGGGCTCAGCGTTACAAGGGTGTAGAAACTGCAGGGTATGACATCCCACCCCCACTCCCTCTACATCAGTGCTCGGAATGAGCTTAACCTTCTCCATCAACATGTGGCCATTTTCACATTTTGCTCTTCGTGGGACCCTGCACAGCAAGGAGTGTGGGGGTGGGGTTGGGATGAAGATGGGAGTGTTGGAGGGAAAAGGAATACAGCTGAACCAGGTAGAGGTGGGCATGTTTAGGGGGGCTAGGTACAAGATCTAGGGAGGTGCTGGTGAGAGGTTAACTACCGTGTTCAGTCCGAGCCAGCTCCAAGTTGAAATGGGGGAGTGTAATATTTGTTGGTGGGTTCAGTGGGGGAGAGGCCTGTTTTCACATTGCAGACCGTGGAGGGGGTGGGCCTGGCTCCGACAAAGTGTTGAGGGAATCCCTCAGCGGTCCCACACACAGCTGCCGGTGGGATCTTACTGTGCACCACTGCAGCCTGTAGGTCACCCTCACATGTGATGCAATGCTATCCACAGGGCCCTGGGCTGAGTCTGCTGATGGCCTGATAGTGACTGTACTGAGTGGGTGTGTTGTCCCTCTATCACCCCCACTACCTCAGCCGAGACCCACCCCATCTCCCATCACCCCCTCAACCTCCAAAATGTGACATTGACATTGCAGATATCCATGAGACACAGCGGGGAGATGGGAACACATGGCAAACGTGAGGCAGGAGAGGGCATTGCTACTGAAACATCGAGGAAATGGGGGGAGTGAGGGACATTGATCATTCTCGAGCAGGAGACAGTCAACAGAGATGGATCCATGGATAGGGGCAGAGACAGAGACGGGGAGGGAGAGAGACAGGCGACTGGACACTTTGAAAGGTTCATCATTAATATTTCATGTAGAAACAGCACCAATCCCAGGTGGAGTGGGCAAGAGGTTTGTGCCTGGTTAATGGGAGTGGGCAGAGGGGAGCATTGGTCATTTCTTCGTGTTTTTTTACTGCCTCGCCAGAGTGTCAGAGAACAAGCTGGTGGGGACAGGTTAAACTCTGAGTGGGGAGATGGAGATGGACAGAGACACAGGCTCCGGGGAGTGACTCCCACCACTGAGTCTCTGCCCAGCCTCTCAGGAAATAAAGCCTGGGGGCAGTCAGAAAGCATCTGCCCCTTGATCTCAGTTGAAATCTCTTCCATTTCTCTGGGTTCAAACCCAGGGGAAATGCTGATAAAATGGGGAAATGTTGGAGGTCAGTCAGTGGCGGGATTCCCTTTGTTTCTGTTTGTTTTTATTTCCATTTAATTTGATCAATTTCTGTCTGTCTGTTTTTCTCTCTCTCTTCCCCCACATCCCCTCCCAAAAAAACAGGGCACCTCTGTCTCTGTCTCTCTGTCTCTGTGCTGGGGCAGGCGGGGAGATATCTGACACTGAAGCTTGCAGACAGAGTGAGACACACAGATTCTGGAAGTGGTGATGGGGGATGTGTGAGGGGGTGTGAATCCCAGCCCTGGAGTAAATATCTCTCCTGCCCTTCCCCTCAAACAGAAACACTGGGACAGTCCTGAGGCAGTTTGAGACATCTTCCTGTTCCCCGTTCTCTGGGTTTAAAATCAGGAGCTGTGCTGGTGTTAGGGTGGGGAGGGCGGGGTGGGGTGAGGTGAGGAGAGTGTGAGGTTGTGGGTGTTCAGGCATGTTCAGCAGTGGGATCTTGCTGTGCTGGGTGGGGAATGTCTCAGATTGCTGAAGTCAGCAAGTGGTGAGATTTTGCTGTGCTTTCAGTGCTTTTTAAAAATATTAGTCCATTTTCATTTCTCTCTGTCTTACCTCCACTCCCAAGGAGATTTTATTCAGGAGCTGAAACTCGGGATGATGCAGAGACAGACAGAATCAAAGCATTCTGCCATGAGGAATCGTCAGACAGGAGCTGGGACCAGAGAGAGCGAGACCGAGAGAATTATAATAAACCATCCCGTGTCCTTGTCGTTCAATTCCACACTCACATGCTCACGGGGGAAATGAATTATGGGGTTCAGGCAGTCTCTGGAGTTTGGACCACAAGGGCGTGAGACCTGGGCTGGGGCTTGGGGGAGACAAAGGGATAAAAATGGGGCTGCTGCACAGTCTGATCCCACAGATTTCACTGCCTTCCTCTGCCTCCATATTCACAGCTTCTTAAATCTCTCACAGCTTTCTATAAATCTCCACCTCCCCCACATCCTTCAAATCTCCCCCATCAGCTCTCCCCCGACCCTCTGATATCCATTTTTCAAATCATTTGCTCTCTTCCAGTTCCATCGTTCAATCTTTCTGAACTCTGACCTTCCCCATTCACCTCTCTCTATACTTTCACTCTCTCGCTGTTCTATGGGATCTTGCTGTTCCTGCCTGACGGTCATTCTATCTGCATGCTCCCTCACTGTCTCTCCATTACCTACTCTCGATGGTATCTCTCTGCCTGCTCTTCTTTCACTCGATTTCTCTCTGTCCCTCTGTCTCTCTCTCTCTCTCTCTCTCTCCCTATCCTTTCCTATTTTCTCCCTGGGATTTCTCTCTCTCTCTCTGTCCGTCTTTTCTTGTTCTCTCCCTCGGATTTCTCCCTCCCTACCTGTCCTTTTCCATTCTATCCCTGGGTTTTCTCTCACTCTAAGTTGCTTTCTGTTTCTCTCCCTGAGTTTATTTCTCCCCCTCTCTCCCACTCTCTCTCTGCCCTTTTTCTTGTTCTCAATGGGATTTCTCTCTCTTCCCTGTCTGCCCTTCTGTCTCTCCCTGTGGTATTTTTGTTCTCTCTTGCTCTGTCTCTGCCCCTGGGTTTCCTCATTATGTCTCCCTCCCTGGGATCTTTCTGGCTCCCTCTGTCTCTCTCCCTTTCTGTTCCTCTGTCTCTCTCCTCTATCTTTCTCTGTGTGTCCTGTTTTCCCAGCCTCAGGTTTCACTGTCTCTCGGTCCATGTTTCTTTCTCGCTTGTCTGTCCTTCTGTCTCTCTCTGGGGTCTCTCTGTCCCTCTGTTTCTCTCTCCCTATCTTTCCATCTCCCTCTGTCTCTGTCCTACACCCTGGTATCTTTCTCTCCTTCCCCCTCCCCCCGCTTCTCTCTGTCACTCTCTCACTTTCCCTCCCTCCCTGGGTTCATCTGCCTGCCTGCCCATTGGTCTGTCTCCCTCCCTGGGGGTGTGCCACTCTGACTGCCTGCATCTCTCTGTCTCTCTCCCTAGGGTGGATTTGGGCCTTGTGCCAGAGAGCAGAGGGGTGAATAGTTGTTGGAGTGGGATCCTCCCTGTTTTCCTCTCTCCCTCTCTCTCTTTGTCTGTCCCCCCTCCTCATGACCTCATTCTTCTTCTGTCTCTCTATGCCTCTTCTCTCTCTCTCTCTGTCACTCTCTCGCTCTGTCTCTCTCGCCCTGTCTCTCACCCTTCTCCCTCCCTCTGTCTATTCCCACCTCTCACTCCCCATGTCTTGTCTCTCCCTTGGCCTGTCTGTGCCTCTTTTCTCCTCTGAGGTTCTCTCCCTCCCTTTCTATCAATGACCTTCTCTCCCCATCACTTGTCTCACCCTCTGATCTTCCTGTTCCCTGCCCCACCTGAGTTTCACCCTTGCCTGCTCTCTCTAAACTGAAAGGGTGGGGGGTTACCTGTCTCAATGAGGGGGGCAGGGTCTGCCTGGGGACCAGGATCTTGCTGTACTGTAAGGCAGTCAGTGAAAAGGCCCCTGAGTGTCTCGCCCTATGCCCTGTGACCTCTGCCCCCAGGGTGGGTGCAACGACTTGGTGATGTGGAGGGGGGAATTGTCCACAGAAGGAAATGCAGAGGGCCATTTATATACAGTGGAGTTGTGGTCACGAAGGAACTGGGAGGGGAGAGAAGCTCTATGGCGGGGTGGCAGTTACAAACTGAGCGTTGAAACATTTTGTGAAGGGCAAAATATTTGTGGGGTAAAACTCAAGATGGGGCATTTTGAAAGGGGTTGCAAACATTTGTTGAGGGGGCAATATTAGAAGGAGTGCAAAGTGGGGGAGTCCCAAAATTGGGAAGGAGGGCAAGCTTTGGGGGCAATATTGTGGAGAGTAACTGAAATGGGGGAAATAACAATATGAGGGAACAATATTTGACAGGTCGGGGCAAATTACTTATGGGGGGGGAGTGCAATATTGTTTTGGGGAGGCACAGGATTTGGAGATGGGGTACAATATTGTGATGGTAGGGAAAAAGTGGAGGACACATTTCTGGGGAGGTAAAAAGGGGCAAAACGTGGAGGCTGTGAAACATGTTGGGCAGAAGATTTGGGCAGGAGGCAGAAAATGGAGGAGAGGAGAATGTGAAATGAGGATGGCTCAAAATTGCATGCCACAAAATTCTAGGGGTCATTTTTGGCAGGGGTCATTTTAGGGGAGCATATTGGGAAGCATACATTTAAGGAAGGCGTTTGATAAGGTTCCCCATGGTAGGCTCATGCAGAAAGTAAGGGGGCATGGGATCGGGGGAAATGTGGCAGATTGGATTCAGAATTGGCTGACCCTTAGAAGACAAAGAATGGTAGTGGATGGAAAATATTCAACATGGTGCTCAGTTATAAGTGGTGTACCTCAAGGACCTGTTCTGGGTCCTCTTCTATTTGTGATTGTTGTGAATGATTTGGATGAAGGAGTGAAAGGGTGGATTATTAAGTTCACAGACGACATGAAGGGGTGTTGAGTTGTGGATAGTGTGGAGGACGGTTCTAGGTTACAAAGGGACATTGATAGGATGCAGAGCTGGGCAGAAAAGTGACAGATGGTGTTGAACCCTGGAAAGTCTGAGGTGATTCATTTTGGAAGGACAAATTTGAAAGCAGAATAAAGGGTTAACAGAAAGATTGTTGGCAGTGTGGAGGAGCAGAGGGACCTTGGGCTTCATGTCCACAGCTCCCTGAGAGCTGCCACCCAGGTGGATAGAGTTGTTAAGAAGGCACATAGTGTGTTAGCTTTCATTAATAGAGGGATTGAGTTCAAGAGCCGTGAAGTTATGCTCCAGCTGTACAAAAGCCTGGTCCGGCCACATCTGGAGTATTGTGTCCAGTTCTGGTCGCCTCATTACAGGAAAGATGTGGAATCATTGGAAAAGGTTCAGAGGAGATTTACCAGGATGTTGCCTGGAATGGAAGGAAAGTCTGACAAGGAAAGGTTGAGAGAGCCAGGGCTTTTCTCTTTAGAACGAAGGAGAATGAGAGGTGACTTGATAGAGGTGTACAAAATGATGAGCGATATAGATAGTGTGGACAGCCAGAGACTTTTTCCTAGGGTGGAGGTAGCTGTTACAAGGGGGCATAGATTTAAAGTGAGTGGCGGCAGATATAGAGGAGATGTCAGAGGGAGGTTCTTTACTCAGAGGGTGGTTGGGGCATGGAATGCATTTCTGGAGCAGAGAGTGGAGTCGGCCTCAGTAGGGACATTTGAGTGGCTATTAGATAGGCATGTGGATGACAATCTCAGGTAGGGTTGGAGGTTAGATAGGCCTTGGTTTTCGGGTAAACGTTTGGCACAACATCGTGGGCCGAAGAGCCTGTACTGTGCTATGTTCGAGGTACACTCGAGGGGGTGGCATATTTGAAGGGAGCTACTTGTGGGATCTCATTGAGCTGAGTAGGGTAAGGGGAGGATGGGGATGAAGGAGGGAAAAGGGAAACAGCTGAAAGAGGGAGAGGTGGGTGTGGTGGTGGGGGCGGGGGTGATAGGTACAGGATCTGGGGTGGGGGGATAGGGGAGAGGAGGTTACTGCAGTGTTCAGGCCGAGCCCAGCTCCAAGTTGAAATGGGAGAGTTCAGTGTTTGCTGGTGGGGGAGGCCCTTTTTGCACTTTGCAGCCTGTGGGATCTTGCTGTGTGGGGACAGCCTGCAGCTGTTTCTTTACAGTAGCGAGGCTACACTTTCCAAATTCAGATGTGGTGGGGCGGGTGAGGTGGGAGGGCTTCCGAAAGTGGGTGGAAATGATGCAGAAACGTTCAGGCTTCTTCAGTGTGGGGTAAGGGCATTGCAGGGGACAGCAGGTGGGATCCTGCTGTGCAGAATGTCCTTCATTCCTATGTCAGCTCCTCTCCTTGTGGGGCGCTGTGGGGGTGGGGGGATGGGGTCCTGCAGGTTGTTAAGGGAATCCATTGGAGGTCCTGCATACCGTAGTCTGTGGGATCGTGCTGTGTATCCCCTTTGGCAACATGTCACCGTCAGGCTGTCTGCAGGAACTCAGGCTGAGTTTTCTGACAGTCTGATAGTGGGTAGGGTGCATCATCCCTCCTTTTACCCCCCCAAGGTCAGACACTCCCCTCCCCAACACCTCTCGTCACCCCCTCACCCTCCAAAATGTGACAGTGACATTGCGAATGTCTCCCAGACACAGCGGGGAGATGGGAACATGTGGCAAATGTGAGGCAGGAGAGGGCATTGTTGTCAAATAGAGAGGGAATAGGGAGAGAGTGAGGCATTGAGCAATTATCGAGCAAGAGAAAGCTCAACAGAGATGGAGACAGTGATAGGGACAGGGAGAGAAAGCACAGGGCAGAAGGGAGAGAGAGAGAGAGAGAGGGGTGACTGTACCAGTGGAAGCTCATTTTTAATGTTTCATGTAGAAACAGCACCAATCCCAGACAGAATGGACACGGGGGCTGAGCCCAGTGAATGGGAGTAGACCGGGGGGAGGGGTATTGGTTTTGTTTTTCAACATCCCCCACCCCATAATGTCAGAGAACCAGCTGGAGGGGGCAGGTTAAACACGGAGGGAGGGAGAGACACAGGCCCTGTGGGGTCACTCCTACCACTGTGTCATTGCCCAGCCTCTCAGAAATTAAACCCTGGGGGCAGTCAGAAAGCATTTGCCCCTCGAATCCAGATGAAATCTGTTCCCATTCTCTGGATTTAAAAGTCAGGGGGAAGTGCTGAGAAATTGGGGAGATTTTGGAAGTCAGTCAGTGATGGGACCTCGTTTCAATCTTCGTTATTTTTGTTTCAAAATATATTGGCTTTGATGGGAGCAATTTCCATCTCTCTCTCCCTGGGAGATTTCTGAGAGACTGAAACTTGGGCACAGACAGAGGGAGACAGAGTCTGGGAATGGGGATGGGGGTGTGAATCCCAGCCTCTGGAGTAAACATTTCTCCTGCTCCCCCTCCCCTCAAACAGAAACACTGGGACAGGCCTGAGACAGGTTGAGACACCTTCCTGTTCGCCGTTCTCTCAGTTTAACATCAGGGGCTCTGCTGGGGGAGTGGGAAGATGTCAGGTTGTGAAGTCCAACCAGCAATGGGATCTTGCTGTGCTTTTGATGCTTTTATTTATTTATTCAATTTTCATTTCTCTCTGCCTTTCCACACCTGCCCCTGAGGGGATTTGATTTGGGAGCTGAATCTCAGGATGATGTGATGTCGCTGCACAGTCTGATCCCACAGATTTCACTATCTCCCTCTCTCTCTGCCTCCATACTCTCAGCTTCCTGTACCTCCCACTGCTTTCTATAAATCTCTGTCTCCCCCACATCTTTCACATCTCCCCGTTCACCAATACCCCACCTCCTCAAGTCTCCTCCAACTCTCTCACCCCTTTCCCCAGTTTTTGCAGGAACTGTTTTAACGTTCAGCCTTTCCCATTTCTGAACTTCCCTGTCCACCTCTCTCCACACCTTTCTCTCTGCCCAGTGGGATCTTACTGTTCCTGCCTGATGGTCATTCTATCTGCGACCACCCCTCTCTGTCTCTCCATCACTCACTCTCCATGGTATCTATTTGCTCTCCTCTCCTTCGATTTCTCTCTGTATCTGTCCTTTCTTGTTCTCTCCCTGGGATTTCTCTCTCTCTCTCTGTCAGTCCTTCTCTCTCTGTACTCTGGATTTATTCCCCACTCTCACCTCTTTGCCCTTTTCCTTGCTCTGAATGAAATTTCTCTCTCTCACCGTGGCTTTATTCTTCTCTCTCTGCTCCTTTCTTTGGGTTTTGTCTTGTCTCTCTCGCTGGTTTCTTTTGCTCTCTACTCCCTCTCTGTCTCTATCCCAGGCCCGTGCCTCAATCCCTTCTGTCCTCCCAGATCCCAGTCAGTTCCCAGCTGTCTCTACCTGACATGTACCTCTCTCAGGCACAGAGCAGAGTAAGAGGCTTCTTTGTGAGATTAAAGCAGGATGTGAGGTGGTGTGAGAGAAAGCAACAACTCAAATGTTCTGTCCAATGGCTCCTGTCTGTCTCTCCCTTCCCCCTAAAACAGTCACTCCCTTTCTCTCACACTCCTTCTCTCTCTCTCTCTCTCTCTCTCTCTCACACACACAGAGACAGACACACACACACATTTCCCCAGGCCTGAAATCCACTCAGAGACAAAGCTGCAGTTTCAAACTAGCTACAACGCCCTTTCATTCAGACAAGGGAACAGAATTTTCTGCAGCCAGGGAACCCAGATTTATCCCACAGGGGAACACAATACTTTCACACAAACACAAGATGTGAGTGGGATTGAAATTAACCAGTACAGTTGGCGAGTTTACTTTTAATGATTTTCTGAGAATGAACATCAATCAGTTTCACAGATGGACATCAAGTGATGACATGGATCTGTTGTACCATTGGGCGTATGTACATTGCACAAATGCTCATGTGTTTGTTAAACACATTCACTTTCTCCCTGACAGTAGCCAAGGGGCATCACAGCACTGTCCCACTTTCTCATTGGCATTTCATTTGTAAAAGCTCGGCCATATCTGATTCACAAGAACTGTCTTGAAGCTGGTTAATCTCAGGGCTGTGTCTGCTACTGCACACGGAATCTGTATGTGTCATTTTGTTTCTTTGTGTCTGTGTTTCTGTGTGTTTGAGGTGTGTGCTTCTGCGTTTGTGTGTGGCTGTGTCTATCTGTGTGTTTCTGTCCTTGCATGACTGGGTCTGCATGTACATACGTGTGCATAAATGTATCTGGATGTCTCCATGTCTGTGCGTATATGTGCATATGTCTCTGTGTCTAAGTGTGTGTGTGTGTGTATTGACGCTGCTGTGGGCGACTCTCCCTCTTTGACTGAGTCCCTGCTGGCTTCCACAATCTACCATCCCTGTGCAGTGGCATGAGGAGGCCAGCAGGGGGTAGTATTGTTTCACTTTAAACACGAGGGAGCAATCGGGATCAGAGACAACAAAGTGTGGAGCTGGATAGACACAGCAGGCCAAGCAGCATCAGAGGAGCACAAAAGCTGATGTATCGGGCCTAGACCCTTCTTCAGAAAAGGGGGATGGGGAGAGGATTCCGAAATAAATAGGGAGGGATGGGGAGGCGGACCGAAGATGGATTGCAGTGGGAGAGAGATTCCCTGAGTTGGTCCAGAGGGAGGAGGGTAACTTCTTCAGGTTAGGTATCCCTGGAAGAGGCTTCGCAGTGAGGTTAAAATTGTATCAGAGATAATGGGAACTGCAGATGCTGGACCAGTCGGGAATGAGATGCAGATCCTTCTCTCTCTCTCACTGTCCCCCACCTCATTCTGTTTCTGCCCCCTCTCTCTCTGCCTCTCCTGCTCTCTCACTTCATCTCTCTCCTCCCTCCTTTGCTCTCTCCCTCTCTCTCTCTCTCTGTCTCATCCCTGGAGTTTGGCCCACCATGAGGAAAGCTCATGTTTGATGTGATGGTAGGTGAACGCCCCCTTCCTGCCAGAGATTGCGGAAGGAAGGTGATAAATCTAATTTGAGAAGCAAAATGGGACAATGAACGAACAAAGACAGCGAACATTAGAAGATAGTGAGTGTCAGTGAGCAGCTTATTGTTGAGAATGTGATGCCTGAGAGCCCTGTCCACTTCCCTTCCATCACTTCAGTGAACATTGAAGATGACTCACTCAGAGATAGTACGAGCTGCTGATGCTGGAGTCTGAGATAACACAGTGTGGAGCTGGAGAGACACAGCAGGCCGGGCAGCATCAAAGGAACAGGAATGCTGATGTTTCGGGTCGGGACCCTTGTTCAGAAATGGGGGAAGGGGAAGGAGGCTCTAAAATAAATAGAGTGGGCGGCGGTGATAGCAGGTACGTAGTAGAGGGATACGGTGGGAGAGAAGACGGACAGGTCAAGGAGGGTGGATGAAGCCAGGAGAGGTGAGTGTGGTTGGTGGGGATGGTCAGTGAGATGGAGGGAGTGGATAGGTGTGAGGAGCGGGTAGGTGGGAGGAGCGGATATGTGAGAGGGAAGATGGATGGGTCAAGGAGACAGTGATTGGGGGTTGATGCTGGACTTGGGATGAGAACTAGTGGGGAGTGTGGAGGATATGAGGGATATACTTCCCTCTCCACCCCATCTACCTTTTGAGGAACTGCTGTCTCCGCGATTCCTTCGTGCGCTCCACACCCCCCACTAACCCCACCAACTCCAGCACATTTCCCTGCAACCGCAGGAGGTGCTACACCTGCCCCTGCACCTTCCTCCTCACCCCCATCGCAGGCCCCAAAATACCGTCCACGTTAAACAGATGTTCACCTGCACATGCCCAAATGTGGTTGATTTTATCCGCTGTTCCCGATGTGGGCTCCTCAATGTCAGGGAAACCAAACGGAGGCCCAGAGACCGCTTTTTGTGGAGTACCTACGCTCGGTTTGTGACAAACGACTGCACCTCCCCGTAGCGAACGAGTTCAACATTCCCTCCCACTCCTCAGACGACATGCCCATCCTGGGCCTCCTCCAGCGCCACATCGATGGCACCTGGAAACTGGAGGAACAGCAACAATAATACAGTTCACTCTGCTGCTTGGCTCTCTTTAATGTATATATTTATCAATTACATATTGAAGTGATAGGTACAGTCAGTGGAATGGTGCCCTTTCTCACTGGCCCACTGAATTGAGAGAAACATCAAAATGTTTCCCTGCAGCCCCCTGCAAGATGAGTTTGGACCAGCGCTACCTCCAGTCTGTTACCATAGCGACAGGCTGCTTCATTGCTGAAACATTGAACTGAAATGAGAAAATCCTGGATGGATTGATTAATGAGTGAATTTGATTGATTGATGAATTTGGGTAAAGGGATATTTCAGCACATTCTTCAGCTGCTGCCTGAACTTAGTCTGGGTCACGGCATAAATCGCGGTGTTTGTGCAGCAACTGAGGAGCTGCAGCATGAAGCCCAATTCCTGCATAAAGTCATGTAGATACACAGACCAATACCCAAAATCCCACATCCGGGCCCAAATAGAAAACACCATTAACGTTGACCATAACAGAATGAAATTGGCCGAGATCACAAACAGTAAAATGATGGATTTTTTTCGATTTCTCATTTCTGTGTCACACTGACCGTCCCCATTGGTGTGAGCCCGGAGTCTCCTGCGGGCTCTGCTGGTCACTAAAATGTGTCTGACGGTGAAAACATTGAGCAGCAGAATCAGGAGAAATGGGAGAGTCGGGGTTAGAATGTGGTGGAGGAACTCGATTGTGACCCAGACACGAGAGTCATAAACACCGTCTGTTCCCTCACAAAACTAGGGGACGTTCTGCAGCCAATAGTGAGCTGTGAGCATAAAATACCAGAAAATGTTCTTTAAACAGCTCAGCACAGTCACTGTTCCCAGAACCACAGCCGCCGTTTTCTCACTGCAATATTTACTTTTCAGCTTCTGGCAACAAATGGCCACAAATCGATCAAAGGTGAAAGTGACGGTGAACCAGACAGAACAGTCAGTGGCTGCATAAAGCAGGACGGCGTGGATATTACACACGGGGATGTACCGCAGGAAATCAAACTGTTCCGGATAAACAATGGGAATGTGTCTCAGTATCAGGTCGAGGATAATGACCAGTAGATCCGCCACTGCCATGGCCCCCAGGTAATGTCTGACACATGGAGACAATCCACAATCTTTATAAAGCAGGACGTAGATTGTCACCACGTTAACTGTGAGGAAGGAAAACAAATAATATATGTATCAGCCTGGAGGCAAAGTTACCAGTTTGATTGAGGACTCAGTGGCATTTTCAAATGTGTCACTGATTTATTGAGGAAAAAAAAGCTCAAATAACAAATAGTAATTTCTCAATTTTGTTTGCGAGAAACGCTACGTGAAACACAAGAAGCACTCCCACCCGAAACACACAGACACACATCCATAAGAACGGATGTTTTCTGGAACATTCCCACCTGCGCAGTCACAGGTCACTTCTTCACAGTTCCTGATACAGAGGGTGAAGACGTTGCCTTCCTGAAGGATTCTCTCCCTGTTCCTTAAGGACAAACAGAATTTGGAAATTTCTGTCATTTCGTCTAAATTGTGGTCAATTTTCGGTTGTGAAGAAATGTGAACACAGGGAAAATGTATTCACCCCTTTAACTGCCTTAGGAAATTTTGAAACAGCATCTCCTTCTCCCTGGAACAGGTTCTTTTCCCTCGGGATCTTATCTTTTGTTCAATTAACTGACATCCAACCGTTCACAAACAATGTCAGTTGCAGAATGTTCCGGGGAATGTCAGTTACAGAATGTTCCGGGGAATGTCGGTTACAGAATGTTCCGGGGAATGTCGGTTACGGAATGTGATGGAGTCAGAAAGACCCACATCACAAAGGCCCTTCTGTCCATCAGTTTTGGTGAGATCCACTCAGCCTCGCGGTGGAAATCTCTCCACAAACTCAACACAACTGGCAAACACAAATTAAAGGCATTGCCAGATCAGCTGAAGTGGTCAGTTATCTTACATTCTCAATCCACCTCACAGAACCAGCCCATACACCACAAACCCAGATGGAATATCTGTTCAGCATGGAGCACTGTGCAGACCAGGCTAGTGTCCTGCTCAATACAACCCGGCAATCTGTCCAGAGTGGGACACTGTGCAGGCCTCACCAGTCACATAGATATCTGTCCAGCACGGGGAGCTGTGCAGACCACACCAGTGCATTGATCTATAAACCCGGACCAGGTATCTCTCCAGCGCGGGGGGCTGTGAAGTGAACACCACTGAACTGATCTGCAAACCTGGAGCAGTTACCCTCCCAGCGTGTAGATCTGTACAGACCACCCCAGTGCAGTGCTCGGTAACGCTGTGTTAAATCGCTGCCCAGCCTGGGGAAACTTGCAGCCCATGTTGGAAGTGACAGGATGTGGGGGTCCCATCCACTTACAGCTCCATATCTCCAATGTGCCATGACAAGGGGTGCCATGGGAGTGAAAATCACTGCCAGAGAGAGATGGTGGGGAATCAGTTTAAATATGAAAAATGGGAGCGGTTGGATATACAGACAGAGAGGGGGAGATTGAGAGACTGTGTCATGGAAGGATGTGCTCACATGTTTTAGAATGCTGGCATGTAGACATTTTGATAGCATCTTGCAACATGGGTCAGTTTTTCAGGAATGATGTGTGAATAGGATATTACTGTGAGTTCAGATGATGGAGAGTTTTGAATGAACATTTGTTCTGCATTTGTGACTGAGAGTGTGGTGAGCACAGTCTTTGGCTCATTTTGCCGAATCTAACAATATTTTGTCTCAGTGACATTTTAATTGAGTGTGACAGAGGGATAGGCTGCAGGAGGCTGAGCTAGTTTTCTGATGCTATCTTATCAAACTCCCCTCAGTAGCTACCTACCCCAGCACATGCCATTCCTCTCATTCAATGCCAGCCTGACTCTCCCACCCATCATGGCTGGTAATAGCTCCCATCGCCTGGACGGCCCAGGTATTCCATCCCTGGTGCAGGTGCCATCTTTAAAAGGCCAATGGGCACACATCTGAACTTTCTTAGTTTGGAGCCAGCCTGCACGGTTTACCCCGAGCCTGGCAGATAAGGGGCAATTGCTGCAAGATTTGTCAAAAGGGGCTCGGAAGTGCTGGTGGGTGGGCGAGTACAAAGGAGGACCATTCTTTTAGCAGAGGAAACCACACCACCAGGCCCACCGAGCATGGTCTGAGCTCACCACCCAGCTCAGTGCAGTACCTGCAGTCTGAAGAAATATCCAGCAACACAGGACAAGCAACTATAACCTTCCCCGCTCTGTCAGGGTAAGTCTCACCATGTTCTCTCTGCTCTATCTCTCTCTCTCTCTCTCACACACACACACACACACACAAGCATATAGAGACACAGACATAGTCATGTCTTTAAGACAGAGATAGATACATTTTGATTAATAAGCAGATGGTGGGTTACAGTGAGAAGACAAGAGAATTGTTTTGAGAAACATGTCAAACATTATCGAACAGCAGACCAGACTTGATGGGCCAAATGGTTAATTCTGCTCCAATTTCTTAAACTGCCTGGTCTGAAGTTGTCGGGAATATTTTCCCAAGAGAGCAGTGATGGCAGAGATTGACTGATACTTTACTGAACCGAGTCAGTCAGAATACGGAATAGCTTTGAGGGGGTGAATGGCCTCCATCTGCTCCCATGTGTTGTGCCCTTTAAAGAGGAGGTAACTTGCTGTGAGGTTAACACACTTTATGGAGTTTCCCCATAAACACTGAGATAAGAATATTTCATTCTCTTTAATATTGTGCTGTCTGTGTGTTCTCACCCCCAGGGAACAGTGAAGACTGGGTTAGTGAAGATATTCAAGGTGGAGATCAACTGACCGTTCATGGAGAAGATTGTCCATTATTGGGAATAAACAGGAAAGGGGTGTTCAGCCACAAACAGATCAGCCATGTTCTTTCTAAATTGAGCAGCAGACTCGAGGATCCGAATGGCCAACTGCAGTTTCTATCCTGTGTGTTGTTCTCTCACTCCAACCCTCAAGGCTGTTACAGAGGGAAACGAAATCCCCATTCAAATAGTTGTGATTGTGACAATGAGATAGGAGATCATTCTTCCTCTCTCAGGAGTCACACAGGACTAGAATGAAGTACTCAGACATCGAGTCAAAGAGACACAGAGATATACAGCATGCAAACAGGCCCTTTGGTCCATCTTGCCCATGCTGTTCAGATATCCAAAATAAATCTAGGCCCATTTGCCAACATTTGGTCCATACCTCTCTAAACCCTTCTGAAACATATACTCATCCTGATGCCTTTTAAATGTTGTAACTGTACCAGCCTCCATCACTTCCTCTGGCAGCTCATTCCATAAACACACCACCCTCTGCATGAAAATGTTTCCCCTTAAGTCCCTTTTAAATCTACCCCCTCTCTCCTTAAAGCTGTGCCCTCTCGTTTTGGACTCCTCCACCCCGGGGAAAAGACCTTGGCTGTTTACACATCTTTGCCCCTTATGGCTTTGCAAACGTCTGCAAGGTCACTCGTCAAAGACATTTTATTTTATTTTATTGTGTAGCAATTGTGGCAATCTTTCCACACAGCACCCACAGCCAACAATGAAATTAATCGTGAAGACTATCTGTATTCCTGGTGTTGTTAAAGGGACAAATGTTAACTAGGCTGAAAGGAAATCTCCCTTGCTGCTCAATATGTGTCCAGGGAAAATTGTGCATCTGATTGAGAGGGCAGACTAGATTTATTGCTGCATCTGAAAGACAGCATTTTTGACCCTGCAGCATTCTACTCAAATGTCAGTCTATATTCTGTGCTTGTTTTTGAAAATGCTCAAGGATCAGAATCTTTGACAACCTCTACCTGATGATCTGACAACAAATAGCCCTAATGGTGTGTTGCTGAGCTCAGAAACACCTGGACAACCAGCTGCACACCACAGGAGAGGCCCTGCAACCTTTCCCAGCTGCTACACAGCGAGCCCTGGTTAGCTAACAGGAAATGCAGAGTAGAGAGAATTATTTATTTTCAGTTTGGGAAGCTGCAATTCATGGAATTTCTCAGGGATCAATGCGAGGTTCATCAACAGTTTACAAACTAGATTACCAGTTTGGATCAAGGGCTGATAGGATTGAAGCTCAATTTGCTGGTACACCAGCAGAGTCGTCCAATAAGATGCCAAGTGGAGGCAGAGCATCTGCAATGGGCTGTAGACAGAGGATGAGAATGAGCAAACCTTCGGCATTGCAATTAAAACAGTAGAGTGTGTGTTATGGGAAGTTTGTATTTTGGGGAAAGGATAAAACAGCAGGAAATTATATGAGTCGAGAAGGTACACAGAGGTCGGTGCCACTGAGGGATTTGTGTGTCCTGGGACATAAATCATATAATATTGTTCTGAAGATGTTGCTATTGATTTGGAAAGTGAATTGAATGATGTTGTTTCTTGCAAAGGGTGCCGGGTATGATCTTAGGCATGTTTCTCTGAATCTCTACAGGGCATTGCTGAGAGCACATTTGATGCTCTGTGTGTAGTTATGATGCCCTAAACGGAAAAAAAAACTGTGCTTGAAAATTTTCAAAGATGGTTCTCTATACACTGCCCTGGGATGAAGGCATTATGCCATGGAAGATTCACAGCTCAGACCTGAGAACAAGAAATGTTCTTCTTGGACAATATAAGACTTTGAAGGCAGTGTAGCTGGTGAATGCCTGTTGAATATTTTCTCGTGTATGGGAGAATAAAACTGAGGAAGTAATTTAAAAAATAAAACAGGTTCTGAGGAAGGTTCACTGGGCCTGAAACATTAACTCTGACTTCTCTTCATAGATGCTCTCGGCCTGGTGAGCTTTTCTAGTAATTTCTGTGTTTATTTCGGAATAAGACGCTTTCATTTTAGCAGAGATATTGTGAAGACATTAAGCATTTTATTTTTTTAAATTACGCAGGCACATATAAACATATATTTAAATCAAGTCGGCCCATTTGTTGCTGAGGAAATGGCTCTCTGTACGGCAGCAGCAATGATGCACCGACATGGAGCAGGAAATGTCACGGAAACATATAGTTCAGACAAAGTTCAAGGAGACCTCACATGTTCCAGTTTGGGGGTTGAATAACATTATTGTGTGATTCAAATCAGAGAGGGAAATATATTGGAACCTCCCTGTTTAGCAATGGCCTATTGCTCCCTCTCTGTTTCCTTCTTCCCCATCACAGCAATGTATGAGAGCTAAACACCGGTCAGCCATCTTTACCGCTCGTGGAGGATTCATGACTCGGATTCACTGGAATCTCCTACTGCCTGGAGCAATGGGAATTCAGCCAAATCTAGCTGTTCCAGGAAGGAATCTCATTGCCAACAATTTGTGCTAACAGAACACATTTGGAAGCAGAATAACATTGGGGGCAATGTCACATTTTTCCTTTTATCATGAGTTCAACTATTATGTGAACAAAGTTATATCAAATTAACATTTGTATGTTAATGTGTGTGTGTGTGTGTGTGTGTGAGATATACCTACTTGCAGATCCAGACTGTTTTACATTCTTCTTTCCAGCACAGCTTGAGTAACTTTATGTTGGGCATAAACGTGCTTTTTAGCAGATTAAAGAAAACCGCCTGATTCGTTCCTTACACTGACCCTGACCCAGTCTGAGACCTATATCATCGGCCACATCACCAACCTGGTTACATTTAAAATTTGTAGTGATCAGGGGAGAGGTGGGACTAGAAAAGGGAACACTGACCCGGCAAGCCAGGGAACCATAGACCAGTGAGGCTGACATGAGAGCTGGGTAAGTTGTTGGAGGGGATTCTGAGGGATAGGATTTACATGCAATTGGAAAGGCAAGCATTGATTAGAGACAGTCAACATGGCTTTGTGTGGTGGAAAATATGCCTAAATAACACGATTATTTTGAAGATGTGATAAAGAAAGTTGATGAAGGCAGTGTGGCAGACGTTGTTGATATGGACTTTAAGATGATGTTTGGTAATTTTCCAAACGGTTGACAGGTTAATAATGGTGGGACACATGGGATCCGGGGGAGATAGCCAATTGAATTCAAAATTGTCTTGAAGACAGAGGATTGTTTTACAGACTGGAGACCTGTGACCAGTGGTGTGCCGCAAGTATCAGTGCTGAGTTCCCTGCTTTCCATCATTAACATAAAGGATTTGGGTGTGAATATCAGAGACATGGTTAGTCAGTTTCTAGATAACATTAAAACATGGTTCAGTGGACAGTGGTGAAGATTATCTCAGAGTGCAATGGGACATTGATCAGATGGGCCAAGGGGCCAAGGTGTGGCTGATGGAGTTTAATTTAGGTAAATGAGAGGTTTTGCATTTGTTATGGTGAAGCATGGCAGGACGTGTACAGTTAATGCTAGGGCCCTGGGGAGTGTTGCTGAATAAAGAGACCTTGGGCGCAGGCACTTAGCTCCTTGAGAGTGGAGTTGCAGGTAGACAGGATGCTGAAGAACACATTTGTCGCGCTTGCCCTAATCAGTCAGAGCATTGGGTACAGGGGCTGGGATGGCATGTTGCTCCTGTACAGGACGTTGATGAGGACACGTTAAGAATACTGTGTACATTTCGGTTGGCTCTGCTAAAGGAAGGACGTTGCTAACCTTGAGAGGAGCAGAAAAGATTGACAAGCATGCTCCTGGATTGGAGGGTTTGAGCGAGAGGGAGATGCTGAATAGTTTGAAGCTTTTTTTCCCCTGCAGTGTTGGAGATTGAGGGGTGACATTACAGAGGCTTATAAAATCATGAGGAGCATGAATAGTCTGAACAGCCAAGATCTGTTTCCCAGGAGTCAAAAAGTAAAGTGCCTATGTTGAAGGTGAGAGGGGAAAGATATAGAAGGGAACGTGGGACAACATTTTCATGCAGAGAGTGGTGTGCGTACAGAAAGTGCAGGCAGAAGTGGTGGGGACGGGTGCATTTACACAGTTAAAGGGAACCTGGGTTGGTAAATGTATAGGAAGCATTTAGATGGATATCAGCCAAATACTGGAAAATGGGAATAGATCAGATTACATATCTGGTCAGTGTGGACAAGGTGGACTAAAGGGTCTCTTTCTGTGCTGTGTGAGTTTCTGATTCTATAATATGGATGAGAAGAAATTCTAAAAGGGCATTTTGACTGGGAATTCTCTTCCCCAGAAATCTGTGGTGCCTTTCTGTTTACATTTATTCAGAGCTACAGTCGTGAAATAGTTGACAGATGTTGCGAAATAAACTGAAGCCTCTCAAGCTGTTTACTCAAGTTTTATTAAGTAGACAGCTTTGTGCATCTCGTTGAATCTCGCTCTTGAAAGAAACCAGGACAAAACAATTTCTTACAGCTACAGCATTGTCACACAAGTTCGCACATCGAGCTGTTACACGGGAACCCTGGGAAGCCCAATGAGGCATTTGGCCCTGCTGTGCAGCCCCTTGCGTCACTGACATATGAACTGGAGGAGGCCATTCAGCCCCTACAGTCACTTACATGGAAACAGAGTGAGGCAACTGATACTCCAACATGACAAGCAAATGGGGCAGGGGCTGCACAGATAGTCAGCTTCATGCTGTTCCTCATGTGTCCATTGCTCATGGTACACATGTGGTACTTTAAAATGGTTTTATAGCAGTGAGGTGGGAAGCTTTATGTTTTGTGCAAAATCTCAAGGTGGCATCCTCCAACACGACAGACTTGTGTTCTCTATGGACACCAGAATCTGGTTGGAATGACTTCTGTTTCAGAAGTAAGGTATTACGGAAAATGTTGGGATTGTGAACAACAAGACATTAAGTGGAGAGTCACACATCAATGTGGCGAGATTTCATTAAGAGTCTGCATTTCTGTCTCAATTGACATAGGGCTCTATATAATTCTACACGTAAAATCTACTTGTATTTAAATAAGCAAATTATGGAATTTCTTATCTTATCAATGCGTTTCTTTGGACATAAGTCTTCAACACGAACTCCAAGTTCTAATGGAATTATCTGTTACTCTTTCACAGCTTTAGAGATTAAACAGTCAGTTTCCTCATGGGACCATCATCTCAGGGATGAGACTGGTGATACTCGTTTGCACTGAGCCTGTGGGAAGGTGATCTTTCCTTCCAAAAGAGACCAAATGTGTACCAATGCCCCTAAATACTCTCTGTTCAAGGCTCTACAAGTGCAGAAAGATGGCTTTATTTATGTACTGGAATAATTTACAATGAAGGACAATATACCATTTACTTCCCTTGTTGCTGATACCCCGATATGTACTACGTTTGGCAACCTATGACGAAGGGCAGGCAGGTCATTTTGGACAACAAGACTTCCCAAACTTGCACCATTTAATCAACAGAAAATGAGATGCATGCTATTGCTGGCCACATCCAAGTTGTTTGAATGCCTTTCAAATTCCTGTGATCCAAACACTGGTACATGTTATATACCAAAAGTAGCAGCGTTCAGCCTGGAAAAGGGCTTGACTCGCTGTATGGTCTCAATCAACAATTCTCAATCCATGTAGTATATTTCTACCTACCCCTCGACTCCAACTTTTGTCACACACCTATGTGCAACCATATCAAAAGTGTTCTGTAAATTTAAATACACCCCCCCCCCCCCCCCCCCCACCGTTCTCATGTGTGGATGCTTCAACTGTTATATACATATGACTCAGTCGTACATGCACTGGTCAAAGGATCACAACACACAGGAATTGCCAAAACAAATAGCAAAGTACATCTACTTCTGTCGATAATATTGTTTTCTCTATTTTTACATCTCATCATCCACGTTCTCTCTCACTTTTTCCCTCGCTCATTACAGATATTGAGTTAATAAATACTCCATTCTTTCTCCATATATTAGCTGTTAAACCTCCATCTTTCAGTTTAAATATATTGCTCACGTTTGGATGTGACACAATTATAATTGAGAACTAAAACTACAAAGACATGAGGGAGGAACTAACCAAAGTTAACAGGAATACAATCTTAGCAGGGAAGACTGTGAAGCAGCAATGGAAGATATTTCTGGGGATAATTTGGACGCAGATCCGAAATTTGTGGATACTTTAATTAACACAGGCTTACCAAACATGATTTCCTTTTTCTGAATCTAAGTTGATTCTGGCAAGTCATCTTATGATTCCCCAAGTGTCTAGTTTTCACAGCCCTCATAAAAGATTCCGATATTTTCCTAATAACTGGCATCAAGTCGTCCAAATTTTAGTTTTTTTTGTTTCCCTCCCATTCCGGATTTTATCTGGGTTACAATAGCTATTTTCCATTCTGCAGGAAACAGAAAATCCACAATCTTAAGAATTTTGAATGGTGGCCAATAATTCTTTCTTGTAGTTACAAGTTTTAAACGACATTTGGATAAGTACATGAACAGGATACAAGTGGAGAGATATGGGCCAAACCCAGGCAGGTGGGACTAGGATAGTTTGCGATTATGTTTGACATGGACTGGTTGGACTGAAGAGCTGTATGACCATGTAGCTCTTTCACTAGCTCTATTGCCACCTCCATGTATACTCTGGAACATAGCAGAGAAACGTACCAAGCTTCAGTTCAATTAGCTTTCAGTAATTCCTCTTTATTTATTTAAATCTCCCACAGTTACTCATTTTCACATTCACTCTGCCCTGTGGAATTTCTAGAAGATTTTCTGTATCTTCTTCTGTGGACACAGAGTAATGTATCCCACTCAGCAGTGGGTCAGTGGGGGTGAGGTGAAGAGAGATGCCTCTGTCACCAAGTGAATACATTGGAGCACTGCCCTTAGGAAATGATGGACATGGCACCCACTCCTGCTCGGAGAGTTCTAGAATCTAAACAGTTCAATGAAACTGTCATTTGATGATCATTGACAGGTTATGCTGAAACCAGTGACACAAAGCTGTGACCACCTCATTTTAGAATCAAACTGGCTTCACACTTTCCAACTGGCATAGGCCCAGGTAGAGACAAAAATAAGTACACAATCAAAATATTAGTAACTGCAAGTGTGGCCAGAAGAGAACTGCAACTGGAAAGGAGCAGATTATAGTTTATTCAGAAACAGCGCTGAGGCAGAAGTGAAAGCTGGGAATATTATGGGTGATAAAGGGAATATTATGATATAAATCAGCTCAGGACAAAATGGGCCAATTTGTTTGTTTTCCCTCCCACTCCAGCTTTTATTTGGGTCATAACAGTTATTTTCCACTGTGTAGGAAAGTTATGAACACTTATGAACACTTCCTCCTCAGATCTTTGTTAATTGAAGGTGAAACAAAGCCACGGAATAAGAATTGAGTTTGTTATTGAAAGTGAATACGAAAGTTTCTATTTTTGCCAAATACAGAACTTAGAAATTGAGATTCTGTTCACAAAGTTTTACAGAATAAATGAATGGACAGAGATAGAAAGGCTTACCAGGAACACCAACAATAGCGAGGATGGGATAGTAACCAGCCTGAATAACCATCAGTACAGCTTCTATCCATGATGTTAATGGTAACCAATTGATAGAAAGCCAGGAAAGGCCCAAGGATAAACTCCTGTCCATTGTTGGAACATTCTAATCTATTCCTCTCTGATTCTTGTACATTGTTGTAAAGTTCTCACATTCTGATCCATGGTTGGAACATCCCAATCTGCTGGTCACAGATTCTGATCTCTCCCTCTCTCTGGAGCTGCTGATCCCAATTGTGTTGAGGATGACACAGCCACGGATACTATGGGATAACGCATTGGAAGAAACCCCTTATTAACAGAAGAGGGAAATCCTCCAGCGACACAGTTGGGATCCATGGTGACTGTCATTAATTTGAGTCACAGAACAAACTGCTCCAGTTAACCCCTTTCACTCTGACACTTTTAATGTAACAACACTACCTGGTCTGGGTGGGAAGCTGACATTGCCTGCTATTGGTCTTAGTGCCCATCTCCAATTACTCTCACAGTGAGAGAAGAAAAGGAGAAAGGTGATGCTGTCTCTGTACAGGCTCGGTGATTCTGCTGTGTTATCCACATGCGATGCCATATGTAACCGTTTACCTCAGAGCCAATCGAGAGGTTGTTACTGCACTGAGCTCTCCTCCACCACAACAACTGCCAAACTAAACACTGTCTCTGGCCACAACTGCCTGGAGAATTACAGGGTTTTGCTGAACTTTCCTCTCTCTGCTCTGAGAAGGCAACATTTTATCTTTCACAAAATACTTTCAATAATTTGCTTCTAAAGTTGCAAAAGTCTTTTTTTTGCAGGTTATACAGCTTTTGTTTCCTGATTTTTTGGCCTTAGCCCCAAAGTAAACATTACATTTCCAATTGCTTTGCTTACTGGGAGTAAAGGGTCAGAGACAATATCTATGTGAGTGATTAAGGAACCCTAAGGAAGAGGAGACAGTGTGTATGCAGACTGGGCAGGACTAACGTGATATCGCCCAGTAGGCAATTTCCTCTTCATAGACGGAATAAAATAAAATGCAGAGAAAGAAACAGAACAAATTTGGCTGAAGGAATGGGGACTGACAGTGCAAACAAAACACAATAGTTTGAAATGGAATGGAGGAGAAATGATTTTATATTCACTGTTTAATCAGTGTGCGTGTGCAGATAGATAACATGCATAGATAAATGTTCACATTTGTGCAAGACATTCAGAGTTATTAATGGAGACGTGGTTAATACAATATGATGCAGATGAGATAAACAAGGTGTGGAGCTGGATGAACACAGCAGGCCAAACAGCATCAGAGGAGCAGGGAAACTGATGTTTTGGGCTGAGACATTTCATCAGAAATGGAGGAGGGGAAGGTGTCTCTGAAATAAATAGGGAGAGGGGGGAGTTTGAACAAAGATGGATAGAGGAGAAGATAGGTGGAGAGGAGACAGACGAGGCGGGGATGGGGCTAGTAAAGATGAGTGTGGGTAGAGGGGTAGGGAGGGGATAGGTCAGCCCAGGTAGGACGGACAGGTCAAGGGGGCGGGATGAGGTTAGCAGGGAGGGAATGGGGGTGCGGCTTGAGGTGGGAGGAGGGGATAGGAGAGAGGAAGAACAGGTTAGGGAGGCGGGGATGAGCTGGGCTGGTTTTGTGATGCATTTGGGGGGAGGGGAGATTTTGAAGCTTGTGATGTCCACGTTGATATCATTGGGCTGCAGCGTTCCCAAGCGGAATATGAATTGCTGTTCCTGCAACCTTTGGGTGGCATCGTTGTGGCACTGTGGGAGGACCAGGATGGACATGTCATCTGTGGAATGCGAGGGGGGTGTTGAAATGGTTCACGGCTGGGAGGTGCAGTTGTTTATTGCGAACCAAGTGTAGGTGTTCTACAAAGTGGTCCCCAAGCCTCCACTTGATTTCCCTGATGTCAAGGAGGCCACAACAGCTACAGGGGATGCAGTATACCACATTAGCAGATGTACAGATGAACATCTGCTTGATGCGAAAAGTCTTCTTGGGCCCTGGTGCGGGGGTGAGGGAGAAGGTTTGGGAGCAGTTGTAGCACTTCCTGCGGTTACAGGGAAAAGTGTTGGGTGTGGTTGGGCTGGAGGGGTGTATGGAGCGGGAAAGGGAGTCACAGAGAGAGTGGTCCCTACGAAAGCATACAAAGGTGGGGAGGGAAAATTGTCTTTGGTGGTGGGGTCGGATGGCAGATGACAGAAGTGTCAGAAGATGATGCATTGGATCCAGAGATTGGCGGGGTGGTATGTGAGGATGAGGGGGATTCTTTTTTGTTGCTATTGTTGGGACGGGGTGTGAGGGATGAGTTGCAGGAAATGCGGGAGGCGTGGTTGAGGGTGTTCCCGACCACTGCAGGGGGATGTTGCGGTTCTTGTAAAACGAGGGGCATCTAAGATGTGCAGGAGTGGAATGCATCATCCTGGGAGCAGATGAGGCAGAGGCGAAGGAATTGGGAAAAGGGGATGGCATTTTTGCAGAAGGAGGGTGAGAGGAGGTGTATTCTAACTAGCTGTGGGATTCAGCAGGCTTGAGATGGATATTGGTTTCTAGGTGGTTGCTGGAGATGGAGACAGAGAGGTGCAGGAGGGTGAGCGAGGTGTTAGAAATGGTCCAGGTTAACTTAAGGTTGGGGTGGAAGGTGTTGGTGAAGTGGATGAGCTGTTCGAACTCCTCTTAGGAGCATGAGGCAGCTCTGATACAGGCATCAATGTAACAGAGAAAGACGTGGGGTTGAGGGCCAGTGTAGGTACGTAAAAGGCATTGTTCCACATAACCTACAAAGAGACAGGCATAGCTTGGACCCATGCGGGTACCCATGGTCACCCCCTTTGTCTGTAGGAAGTGAGAGGAATTGAAAGAGAAGTTGTTTAGGGTGAGGACGAATTTGGCGAGGCGGATGAGGGTGTTGGTGGAGGGGGACTGGTCAGGCCTGTGGGACAGGATGAAGCGGAGGGCCTTTCGGCCATCTGCATGGGGAATGCAGGAGTATGGGGACTGGATATCCATGGTGAAAATGAAGTGTTGGGGGCTGGGGAATTGGAAGTTCTGGAGGAGGTGGAGGGTGTGTGTGGTATCATGGATGTTGGTGGGGAGTTCCTGGACCAAAGGAGAGAAAATGGAGTCCAGGTAGGTGGAGATATGTTTGGTGGGGCAGGGGCAATTGGAGACAATATGTCCACCAGGGCAGTCAGGTTTGTGGATGTGGGAAGGAGATAGAAGCAGGCAGCGCAGGGTTGGGGAACAATAAGGTTGGAGGCTGTGTGTGGGAGGTTGTGCATGGTTTTGGAGATGATGTTTTGGTGCTCTGGGGTTGGATCATGATGCAGGGAGCGGTAGGAGGAGGTGTCAGGGAGTCGGTGTCTGGCCTCTGTGATGTTGAGGTCAGTGAGCCATACTAAAACCGCACCTCCTTTGTCCGTGGGTTTTGTGGTGAGTTTGGGGTTGGAGCGGAGGGAGCGGAGGGCTGCCTGTTCTGCAGGGAAGAGGTTGGAGTGGGTGAGAGGGGTGGAGAGGTTGAGGCAATTGATATCTTGATGGCAACTGGAGATGAAGAGGTCAAGGGAGGGGAGGAAACCTTGGAGTGATGTCCAGGGTAGGGGCTTGTGTTGGAGGTGGGAGAAGGGGTCAGTAGAGGGAGGGTTAGGTTCACAGTTAAAGAAGTAAGTGTGGAGGTGGAGGCGGCGGAATATCCCCTCAATGCCCAAACGTAACCGGTATTCATTGATGTGCGGGTGGAGGGGGACAAAGTTGAGCCCTGTACTGAGGATTGAACGTTCATCCTCCGTACGGGGAAGGTCTGCAGGGATGGTGAAGGCTCAACAGGGCTTTGGGTTGTTGTCTCCTCTGGAGCTGCTGTCTGTCGAGGTTGTGGGCGGAGCGATGTTGGCTTCGGCTGTGGGCGGAGTTGCGTCGGTGGTGGTGGGCGGAGTTGCGTCGGCGTCAGCTGTGGGCGGAGCTGCCTCCACGCCACCGCCCTCACTGCCATCCCAGGCCCCGAGAGGACTTTCCACATCAAGCAGATGTTCACCTGCACATCTGTCAATGTGGTATACTACATCCGCTGGACCCATTGTGGCTTCCTCTGCATTGGGGAAACCAAGCGGAGGCTTGGGGACCACTTTGCAGAACACCTCCGCTCAGTTCGCAATAAACAACTGCACCTCCCAGTTGCAAATCATTTCAACACCCCCCCCTCCCATTCCGCAGACGACATGTCCATCCTGGGCCTCATGCAGTGCCACAACAATGCTACCCAAAGGCTGCAGGAACAGCATCTCATATTCCGCTTGGGAACACTGCAGCCCAATAGTATCAATGTGGATTTCACAAGCTTCAAAATCGACCCCCCCCCACCGCATCGCAAAAGCAGCCCAGCTCATACCCGCCTCTCTAAGCTGCTCCTCTCTCACCTATACCGTCCTCCCACCTCTAGCCACACCCCCATTTCCTACCTCCTAATCTCATCCCGCCTCCCTGACCTGTCCGTTGTCCCTGGAATAAACTATCTCCTCCCTGCCTCCCCACCTACACTGGCTTCTTCCCCACCTCTTTGACCTGTCTGTCTCCACTCCACCTATCTTCTCCTCGATCCATCTTCAATCCACCTCTCCCTCTCTCCCCATCTATTTCAGAACTCCCTTCCACTCCCCCATTTCTGATGAAGAGTCAAAGCCCGAAACATCAGCCTTCCTGCTCCTCTGATGCTGCTTGGCCTGCTGTGTTCATGCAGCTCTACACCTTGTTATCTCAGATTCTCCAGCATCTGCAGTTCCTGTTGTCTGTGATGCAGACGATGTGACTTTGTCTTGTTCGTGTCTTGTTAACATTGCACTCAATAGAGAGAGCCCATCTCCCCCACTCACACCTTTATTTATTCCCACTGTACACCTGCTTCTCTTCCACCGGAATTAAAAGCCCATTTGTATTTTGCACTGCTCCCCCACACCCTCTGTTTTCTATCACCCCTCCTCCACCTCTGTCAAGTTATAAAAAGTTTGTTTTCAAACCCTTTTCAGTCTGAAGAAGGGTCTCGCTGGACTTGAAACTTTAACCCTGTTTCTCCATCTCCACAGATGCTCTAGGCCTGCTGAATTTCTCCAGAAATGAATTAGCACTCACTGAATTTTCAACAAAACAAAGAACCGTGCATGCTGGAAATCTGAAACAAGCAAAATTGCTGGAGAAACTGGGAGCCTTGAAAAGACATCACTGGATCCAACAGCTTAACCTTGCTTTCACTCTGCAGATGCTGACAGACCTGCTGAGTTTCTTCAGCAATTTGTGTTTTTGAATAAATTCCAAAACATACGTCAAAGTTTCTCAAAAACCCTGCCCAACATGGATCACCATACACTGAGAAGTGAATGACAGCACAAGGTGAACAAATTAATTGGTACTGAAACTACATAACTCTTGCATCACTGACATTGCAGAGCTCTTAATCATGGTGAGGGAGAGAAACATTCACTTTAAAAAAAACCTTCCTATGGTTTGGTAACAAGCCCTCCAGCCTAACAAGCCCACACCGACCCTCAGGGCATCCCATCCAGACCCACTCCCCTATTACCTACCTAATCTACACATTGCTCAACACAATGGGCAATTTATCAAGGCCGATTCAACTCGTCTGCACATCTTAGGACTGTGGGTGGAAACCGGGCCACCTGGAGGAAACCCACACACAGACACTGGGAGAATATGCAAACTCCACACAGACAGACACCTGCAGGTGGAATTCAGCCTGCATCCTGGGCGCTGTGAAGCAGCAGTGCGAACCACTGAGCCACCGTGCCACCCAAAGATGCCTCTACTGGAGGGGTAAACGTTCAGATGAATATGTTAAAGGGTTTTGAGGAATGTGACAAATTGGTGGTGTGTTATCATGGAGAGAAGAATGAGAATATTAAAATGCAAGTGTTACCACACCAGAAAACAAAATAGGTCACTGTGTACAATGGGGACTCGGTCTGAACTGGGGGACATTACGTTGCACTTATTGCAGCTCAAAACTGGGCATCCATGTGGTGATGGAAACCACAGCAGCAGCAGCAGAATTGTATTCCACCAGAATCTGTGACTCTTTGTCCCAGATAATCCTTCAGTCTATGATTCCCATGAAGCTGGTCAATAGCTCAGTGACGAGTGCAGGCAAACACGCCGGGGTCAGAACCATGTGTACCTGAAACTGATGGCAACTGTTATAGATACTGCATTCGACTGTTTGCATTACAGACAGCAGAACTGACATATTACACACAGGGTGGAATGATTGCAAGATCAACAGACCAACTATCCTGCTGGAGCCAGTCATGAATGGTGATGGGGGCAGCAGGAACTGCTGATGCTGAAGGCTGAGATAACAAGCTGTGGAGTTGGATGAACACAGCAGGCCAGGCAGCATCGGAGGAGCAGGAAAGCTGACATTTCGGGTCTGGATCCTTCTTCAGAAAGGAGGGGAAGAGAGCTCTGAAATAAATAGAGAGAGGGGGAGGTGGCAACAAAATGGAATCAGTGGAGGAGATAGGTGGAGAGAGGACGGGCAGGTCAAGGAGGTGGGGATGAAGCCAGTAAAGGTGAGGGTAGGTAGGGAGGTGTGACGGGGGTTGGTCAGTGAGGGGGAGGGGGCGGGTAGGTGGGAGGGAACATGGACAGGTCGGGGAGGCGGGGATGAGGCTAGTAGAGGTGAGGTGAGTGTAGATAGGAAGTGGGGGTCAGGGTTGGTCAATGAGGGGGAAGCGTAGGTGCTTCACAAAGCAGTCTCCAAGCATCCTTTTGGTTTTCCCGATGTAGAGGAGGCCACACCGGGAACAGCGGATACAATAGACCACATTAGCGGACGTACAGGTGTATATCTGTTTAATGTGGAAGGTTTTCCTGGGTCTGGGATGGAGGTGATGGGGGAGGTGTAACGGCAGGTGTAGCACTTCCTGTGGCTGCAGGGGAAAGTACCAGGCCTGGTGGGGCTAGTGGGGAGTGTGGAGCAGACGAGGGAATCGTGGAGAGCACAGCCCCTCCGGAAGGCAGTAAAGGACAGGGAGGGAAATATATCCTTGGGAGTAGGATCAGATTGCAGATGGTTGAAGTGGTGGAGAATGATGCATCAGATCTGGAATTTGATGGGGTGATACATGAGGACAAGGGGAATTCTGTCTTTGTTTTTATTGCAGGGACGGCTATGAGGGCTGAGGTGTGGGAAACACAAGAGATGTGGCTGAGGTCATTTTCAACCACTGTGGGGGTGAAATTGCACTCCTTGAAAAACAAAGACATCTGGGATGCCCGGGAGTGGAACGCCTCATCTTGGGAGCAGATGTGGTGGAGGTGAAGGAATTGGGAATAGGGGATAGCATTCTTGCAGGAAGGCAGGTGAAAAACAGAATATTATAGGGAGCTGTGGGAGTCAGTGGGCTGAAAATAGATATCATTTTCCAGGCACTTACCAGATGGAGACAGAGAGGCCCAGGAAGGAGAGAGAGGTATCAGAGATGGTTCAGGCGAGCTTAATGTTGGGTGAGAGGTGTTAGTAAAGTGGATGAACATTTCAATCTCCTTGTGGGAGCACGAGGCAGCGCTAATATAGGCATCGATGTAATGGAGGGATTGGTGGGGATGGGGCCAGTGTAGCTGTGGAAGAGGGACTGTTCCATGTATCCCACAAAGTCGCAGGCATAGCTTGGGTCCATACGGGTACCTATGGCCACCCCTTTCGCCTGTAGGAATTGTGAGGAGTTGAAGGAGAATTTGTTTAGGGTAAGGACGAGTTTGGTTAGGTAGATAAGGGTATCGGTGGTGGGGGACTGGTTGGGCCAGTGGGAGAGGATGAAGCGGAGGGCTTTTAGCCCATCTGCATGGTCAGTTACACAACTCCCTGGAGGAGAGGGTTTCAGAAATATCCCCATCCTAAATAATGGAACAGCCCTGCACATCAGTGCAACTTCAAGGATGTAGTATCCCCACTTTCCTCAGCCAGAAGTATCGAGTTGATGATTCACCTCACCGGCACCATGACGTCCACAAAATCACAGAAGCCAGTCTTCAAACAATTAGATTCGCGGCACATGATACCAAGAGAAAAGATAATGATAAAGTAAAGATACGATAAAGATAACTGGCCCTGTCGCCGTTCCTACAATGGGACTGAAGGCTTATGCTGCACAACACGCCGTGCCCCTGGGGAAGCTGTTTCATTCCAGCCACAACTCTGACACCTACCTGGCAATGTGGACAATTACTCAGCTGTGCCCAGTCCCCTAAGAGGAGAACAGTTACAATCTGACCAACTGCCACACCCTCAGTCTCATCAAGATCGTCGAATTGTTGGAAGTTGTTTTTGACAGAGCTGCCAAGCAGCACAGAAATAACCTGCTCAGTGTGGTTTTTGATGGGTCCCCATGTGGAGATGGTGCTGTTGTGGAAATATCATTGGGTTTCTAATCCAGACCAGGCTAATGCTCTGGCAGCTGGGGGATGTTAAGAATAATTAATAAAACATCGAAGTCTCAAATCTGGTGTCAGTAAAAGTGACCTTGAAGCCAATATCGATTGGAAACATCAATGTGCTTCACCAACACACTTTCAGGATACAAATCTACCGCGCTGTCCTAATCTGGCCGAAAAGCCTCTCCAGATACACAGACATGTGATGAACACTTCAATGTTCTCTGGAACAGCCAAGCAAGGGACTCAATTGTATCAAACTGCTCTGATGCCTTCAAGGATAAAATCGGATGGAACACCCAGCCGTGGTATCGGAAAAGGGACAAAGAAACACTGTTGTGTTGAACATACACAGGCCTCCTTCCTGATATCTGAGAGCTTGTGGGAACATTTAAAGAGCTTTCCCACGGGCGGTACAGAAATATCAGGAAAGGAGAAGGCCATTCAACCCATTTAGTGTCCCCCAATCTAGTTCATGGCTGAACATACACAGGCCTCCTTCCTGATATCTGAGAGCTTGTGAGAACATTTAAAGAGCTTTCCCACGGGCGGTACAGAAATATCAGGAAAGGAGAAGGCCATTCAACCCATTTAGTGTCCCCCAATCTAGTTCATGGCTGAACATACACAGGCCTCCTTCCTGATATCTGAGAGCTTGTGGGAACATTGAAAGAGCTTTCCCACGGGCGGCACAGAAATATCAGGAAAGGAGAAGGCCATTCAACCCATTTAGTGTTCCCCAATCTAGTTCATGGCTGAACATACACAGGCCTCCTTCCTGATATCTGAGAGCTTGTGAGAACATTCAAAGAGCTTTCCCACGGGCGGTACAGAAATATCAGGAAAGGAGAAGGCCATTCAAACCATTTAGTGTTCCCCAATCTAGTTCATGGCTGAACATACACAGGCCTCCTTCCTGATCTCTGAGAGCTTGTGAGAACATTTAAAGAGCTTTCCCACGGGCGGCACAGAAATATCAGGAAAGGAGAAGGCCATTCAACCCATTTAGTGACCCCCAATCTAGTTCATGGCTGAACATACACAGGCCTCCTTCCTGATATCTGAGAGCTTGTGGGAACATTTAAAGAGCTTTCCCATGGGCGGTACAGAAATATCAGGAAAGGAGAAGGCCATTCAACCCATTTAGTGTTCCCCAATCTAGTTCATGGCTGAACATACACAGGCCTCCTTCCTGATCTCTGAGAGCTTGTGAGAACATTTAAAGAGCTTTCCCACGGGCGGCACAGAAATATCAGGAAAGGAGAAGGCCATTCAACCCATTTAGTGACCCCCAATCTAGTTCATGGCTGAACATACACAGGCCTCCTTCCTGATATCTGAGAGCTTGTGGGAACATTTAAAGAGCTTTCCCATGGGCGGTACAGAAATATCAGGAAAGGAGAAGGCCATTCAACCCATTTAGTGTCCCCCAATCTAGTTCATGGCTGAACATACACAGGCCTCCTTCCTGATATCTGAGAGCTTGTGGGAACATTGAAAGAGCTTTCCCACGGGCGGTACAGAAATATCAGGAAAGGAGAAGGCCATTCAACCCATTTAGTGTCCCCCAATCCACTTCATGGCTGAACATCTCTTCAATGCACTTCTCTCACATAGTGCACATAGCCCTTACAGTGATTAATCATTGGGGAAACAATATTAATTAGGAACTGTAGTAATTCCTTCGGTCGATTGATTTTCCTCCACCACTCAACATAATGACGCTGATACTCTTTCTCATACTTCTGTTCTCTGCCATTTAGTGTCTAGAAATCCATATTTATATTCAGTGCCTGGCTTCTACAGCCTTGTGTGGCAGAGTGTTCCCAAAGTTCACCAGTCTCTTTATGTAGACATTAATGCTTATCTTGTTGTACAGTGGCCTGCCTGTACCTAATACTGTGGCCCCTTATGTTAGACGTCCTAGCCAAGGGCATTATTCTCCCTGCTTCCAAACTGTCTCACTCTGAGAGAACTTAATGCATTACACTGAGATCTTCAGTCATTTCCCTAAACCTCATGGAATTTCGGCTGATTTGACTCGAACTCAGCTCAAACAATGAGCCTGTCATCCCATTGATCATAGAACATAGAACATAGAACAGTACAGCACAGAACAGGCCCTTCAGCCCACAATGTTGTGCCGACCATTGATCCTCATGTATGCACCCTCAAATTTCTGTGACCATATACATGTCCAGCAGTCTCTTAAATGACCCCAATGACCTTGCTTCCACAACTGCTGCTGGCAACGCATTCCATGCTCTCACAACTCTCTGCGTAAAGAACATGCCTCTGACATCCCCTCTATACTTTCCACCAACCAGCTTAAAACTATGACCCCTCGTGCTAGCCATTTCTGCCCTGGGAAATAGTCTCTGGCTATCAACTCTATCTATGCCTCTCATTTTCTTGTATACCTCAATTAGGTCCCCTCTCCTCCTCCTTTTCTCCAATGAAAAGAGACCGAGCTCAGTCAACCTCTCCTCATAAGATAAGCCCTCCAGTCCAGGCAGCATCCTGGTAAACCTCCTCTGAACCCTCTCCAAAGCATCCACATCTTTCCTATAATAGGGCGCCCAGAACTGGACGCAGTATTCCAAGTGCGGTCTAACCAAAGTTTTATAGAGCTGCAACAAGATCTCACGACTCTTAAACTCAATCCCCCTGTTAATGAAAGCCAAAACACCATCAGTCTGGTCATCCTTCGCTGTGCTCCCTCAATATAAGGTTTATCCTTAATGAGGCAAGGAGACCAAAACTGCATACAATACTGCACAATGTTCAAGATATGGCTCATCAAGGACCTGGTCTCTAGTAATATAAATAGCCTTCTCACACCATCCCCTGACTCCTGCCATTAAGACAATTTTGAATGTGACTTGCCAAATTACCATTGATACCATTGCGTTTTACTTTCTTTATCAGTTTCCCATGTGGGGCTTTGTCAAAAGGCCTTGCTGAAAAACCATATAAGTGATCATCTTGAAAGAAATCAATGAAATTTGTTAGGCATGACTTCCCGCTAATAAAGTCGTCCTGACTATCCCTGATCAAACCTTGTCTCTCTAAATGCAGAACATTTTTTTTTTGCTTTCCTATTTTCTCCCACTGTTTCCCTAACACTGATCTGATACTCACTGGTCTATTATTGCCCAGTCTATCTCTGCACACCTTCCTGTAAAGAGGTACTACACTAACTGTTCTCCAATCCTCTGATGCCTCCCTGCGGCGATTCTTATAAATCTGGATCGGGGTTTCCCTCTCCTGTCTCCGACAGCTTCCTCTGTTGCAAATCAGCCAGGTTCGGGGATTTGTACAATTTTATACCTGCCAAAACCATCAATCACTGCTTGCATCATATATCCATCTGCTAAAGGGCTTCACAGTTCATCTTCTTGAATTCTGTCCCCGAATCCTCCTTCTCCCAATTAAAACAGGCATGAAATACTCATCTATCATGGTTCTCCAGCTTCACACACACATTGTCCCTTTGTTTCTGGTGGGCCCTATTTGTTCCCTGATTATTCCATTCCACTTGATGTACATGTGGAATATTTTCGGATTCTCCCTCATCTCACCTGCTTGCTGTTCTCCATGTCCCTGTGTTAGTCAGTCCCGTCTGTGTGAATTTTCTCAGTTTCACTGTGATCACTCTCACTCTTTTAAACTTGGAGAACACAGAATGAGTTTTCTGATCAGACAATTTTGCCATCTGTGGGAGTAATCTCGAGAATACCCACTGCATTTCCTCATTGTTCAGTATATTCTTTCTCAGCAAACTGGACACAATACTTCAAGTACCGTCTCACCGACATTCTATGGAACTGCTGCAAGACATCATTATTGCTGTATTCCAATACCCTGCAAATGAAGGGAAACCTAACTTTCACTTTTCAGTTTGCATATGTTCCTCCCTACACCCTTTGCTTCAATTTCCTAACTCACTGTGCGATCTCTTGGAAAATCCTTCTGAATATCCATATGTACCACATCCACTAGTTCTCCATTACCTATGCCTATCAGAGAAATATCTTCAAACAGTTTGAAATGGAAAGCTCATCAATTGTAATTTTCATTTCATAACTGTCTAATATTGCTGCCTGCGACTTCTTAGTGCTTGCATTAAATTTACAGCTGGAATTTTTGGCTTCCCATTCAAATTAGGTTTAAATGTATTTTTAAAGAACTGATCATATTGATTTTGAAAATTTCCTATTTCCAGTTTCCCCTCTCTTACAAACTGCAAGAGTTCCCCTCCTGTGATTACATCAATTCCGGCTTTGGAACATTGACAGGCAAAAAACAGTTTGAACTGCATTGCAACTTCGAAATGCAGGCATTAAACTAGCTCTGACATACGACCGTAGGTCAACTTCCAAGGATTAACTAGTTGCATTGTACACAAAGTCACTGAGAAACTTTACATTTTCACAAGTTCGTGATTAATCCCAAAGTGCACAATCCCTTCAAGTTTAAGATGATTTGTTTTATTGTTGTGCCTTTAGCTACTTACATTGTCGATCAGAAAGTGAAACCATGGTGGTAGTGTCCTTAATTCTGAGCCTGGAGTGCTGCGTTCAAACTCCACCTGCTCCAGAACTGTGTTATGATTTCCCTGAACATTTTAGTTAGGTTTATCAAGAAGTAAGTGGATATCAATATGGTGTCGGAAAAGGACTGAGGTTTGATTCCGGCCTCAGGTGACTGTGTGAAGTTTGCACATTCTTCTCCTGTCTGTGTGGGTTTCCTCTGGGTGCTCCAGTTTCCTCCAAAGATATGCAAGTTAGGTGGTGTGGACATGGGCAATGCAGGTGGTTCAGGGATCTTCAGAATGTCGGTGTACAGTCGATGGGCCGAATAGCCTACTTCCATACTGTATTGAGTTACCTGGTTCACTTGAAGCTTTCTCTGACCAGCCAACACTACAGACCATTAACTGTTTCATTCTGCCAAATTTTCATTGCAAGACTTTACCCGTACAATATTTTAATAGTCTGATGTCAATTTTTATGAGGTGGTGCCATTCCCAAAGGGATTGAAACAGGCTGGGGTTGTTGAACTGGAAAGTTGGAGAGTTGTGGCTTTCCTAGTGGCTGTAAGTGTGATTCCATTTGTATCAGCATCAAATAGGCAGAACACTGATCTTCTTAGGACTGGCTCTGGTATATGGCATCGAAAGGTTGCATAAAACCAACACAGATTTACTTACATCTGTCACAAAGAGCCACAGTGTAGTATATCCACACAGCCATTTGAAGTTGGATTACTTTTATATTAATGCTTCTAAGTGAAGTTGAGAAGGGAATCTGAATGGGATTTGGACAGTTTATGTGACTTGGTAAGGACACGGCAATTGGAATGTAATGTGAAATTTTCCACTTTAGAATGAGGGAAAATGAAAGACAGAGCCTTTCTTAAATAGTGAAAGGTTGAGAAGTGTTGCTGTCTGTAAGGACCTGGCTATCTTGAGCCTTCCAGTGAGCAGCAGGTACAGCAAGCTGTTGGGAAGATAAACCATTGGCCCTTATCACAATGGGATTTAAGCACAGGACTTGAGGCATCTTGCTGCAACTGTTTTGGGCATTGGTGAGACTGTACTGTGCACAGTTTTGGGCTCCTTCTCCAACAAAAGATAAGTAGAGACAGTGCAATGAAGGATCAGCAGACTAATTCTCGTGATGGTGTGTGTGTCTTATGAGGATAGATTGAGGAAGCTGACCTCCCTGGGGGAGGTGAAGGCCTAGTGGGTATTATTGCTGAACTATTAACCAACAGTCCCAGGTAATGTTCTGGGGAGCCCAGTTCAAATCCTACCATGCGCATGGCAGATGGTGGAACTTGATTTCGATAAAAATCTTGAATTGAGGATCTAATGATGTCTACGAATCCATTGTTAATTGTTGGGAAAATGATTCTGGCTCACTAATGTTCTTTGGGGAAGGAAACTGCCATCCTTACCTGGTCTGGCCTTCACGTGACTCCAGACCCACAGCAATGTGGTTGACTCTTTATTGTCCTCTGGGCAATTTGGGATGGGCAATAAATGCTGGTCTCACCAGCGATGCCCTCATCCCATGAATGACTCAAAATAAATATTCTCTCGTGTTTCGATGAATGCTTGGAGATCTTATTGAAACGAATACAAATCTCATGGAGATTGTCAGCATGCATGCAGATAAAATGTTTCTTCCAGCTGGCAAGGCTAAAGGCAGAGGATATAATCTCAGAATAAGAGATGGGCCATTTAAGACCAAGGTATGAAGAATTTCTTCACTCAAAGCTTGCTGAATTTTTAGAATTCTATACCACAGTGTGTTACGGAAGCTCAGACATTAAGCACACTCAAGACAAAAATGGAAAGATGTTTGTACACTGATGGCATCAAGGGATAATGGAGCTTTATTGTAGATGATGAAACATGTTCTAATTGAATGACAGAGCAGGCTGAGGGGTCTGACTAGCTCACTCGTGTTCCTACATTCTGTTAGAAACTGAAAAGATGTATTTTCCAGTTCTCAGTCTAGTTGACAGTACCACAATTCCCACAGGACCAATTTGGGATTCTAAAGGTAAACATCAGGAGGTCATCCAGGAAACTAAACTGTTTAGAACATGCTGCAGACTCCTGGACTATTAGTCTTTTTTTCCATGCAGTATATTTCAATAGCAACTAACTGTGGACAGGACAGAGACAAACATCGAGGGCCGAAGGGCCTGTACTGTGCTGTAATGTTCCATGTTCTATGTAAACCATGTGGAGCCTGACTTAGCTGCATTTAATCCTATTTACGTTTCAAGCCTTCATCAGAAAATATGTTGTTTGCTGCTCCAACTGTTTTAGCTATCTCTGCGGAAATGTACAATATGTGCTGCTACAATGCAATCCTCTTCCAAATTACTTTTGGTTTTCAATTCTTCATTCACTACACATAATCACTGTAGGGGCCAAACCAACCCTGTGTGAAGAACTGAATATTCTGCTTGTTGTGAATTGCATATTCCAACAGAAATTTAACAGGGATGAAGAATGGCTGTTTCAATAGTTAAGGGTCTGCTGTTGAAAGACTAATGTTTTCCAACCTGTTTGATCCTACTGGGACAGTATTTTTGTTAATATGTAACAGTTAATCATGTATTTCACAGGCTAACTCAACCTAAATGAAATTAAAGCAAAATACTACAGAAGCAGGAAATCAGAATGTGGGGAAATTGGGGAAAACAGAAAGTGCTGGAAATACTCAGGCAACATCTGTGAAGCGACAAAACTAACATTTCAGCAAACATTTCAGCTAACATTTCCTTCGCCCTGCTTTGGTCCTAGATGCATTTTCCGATAAAACAGCCTCACCACCTCAGAGCTCAGTCACTGCAAAAATAAACATGCAGCTTTCCTTTTTAGAAAAGGGAAAAAGCAATGAGCATCAAACAACATTTTGATAAAAATCTTGTGAGCAAAGCATCATGACCAGGGATTTAGCTAATGCTCTAAACAGAGGTCAGTATGCAGAAGTTATAAGATGCGGAATTCCACCACTAACCTTGAAGAATAATTTCCACTTTATATAAAATATTAAAGTGGTACGGACAGGGAGCCTTGCTGAGCAATTCAGTAATGAGCAGAAACTGGTTGAGTAGCATTATCAAACATATTGTGATCATCTGATTTGATAAATACCACAATTTACGTTAATGAAACTGCCATTTGTGTTCTGAAACTATGCTGATGACTGCCAAGCGTGATGCAGCTGAGATTATATCAATACCCTCATGTTGGAACTATTGAGAAAATCCCCCATATCAGCTGCCATGGGTCACCTTCACAACGTAAGCCATTACCTGGTTTCCCTGCAGAACAGGACACATCACATTTGCCACTGCAGCCAAGTTAAATCTTTTGGTGGGCATGTCTGAGCTCAGATTTTTGCAAACATCTACATCAGGCCATGGGAAACATACATTACTGAAAGCAAGTTTGCTTTTAATATTTTCACTTCAGGATTGCACGAAAATCTACTAGTTCCAATAATGAAACGTAGTAATATAAACATTCAACTTAGAGCATTTATTAGAGTCACAGAGTTATACAGCACAGAAATAGACCCTTCAGTCCAACTTGTCCGTGCCGACCAAGTTTCCCAAACTGTACTAACCTCATTTGCCTTTATCCCCCTCTGAAGCTTTCCTCTTTGGGTAACTGTCCAAATGTCTTATAAATGTAGAAGCAGAATTCAGCTGTAGTTGTCTGTACCACTTCCTCTGGCAGTTCATTCCACATGCAATCCACCCTCTGTGTGAAAATATTGCCCCTCAGGTCCCTGCTGCTTCCCTCATGCAAGTAATATGTTTAGACTTTCAGAAAGCATCAGTAAGATTTTATAAAAAGGATTAAATAGGTTAATACTCAAAATTAGACCTCCGGATTGGGGTTAAATATTGGCACATATTGGGAATTTATTAAAGGGCTTAAATTTGACAGCAGGATTAAACAGTTTTGTTAGTGGACAATACGAGGGACTTAAGGGGAGGAAAGAGAGGAGGGGGAATGGTGATTTTGGTTTGGGATAACATTATGGCTGTACTTAGCGAGTACTTAGGGAGGATTTCTGGGAGTTTGCCCAAGGAAATTATTTGGGTTGAACTATGAAATAAGAAAGGGGTGACCATCTTGTTGGGATTGTACAAAAGTCACCCCCAGTCGTCAACGGGAAATTGAGAAGAAAATATCGAAGGAATTCTCAGATATCTGTGAGAATAATAGGTTTCTAATGGTTGGGGATTTTAACTTTCCAAACATAGACTGGGCCTGGCACAGTGTTAAGAGGTGGGATGGGAAGGAATTTATTGCATGTGTGAAAGAAAACTTTCTTATTCAGTATGTGGATGTATGTACAAGAGAAGGAGAAAAACTTGACCTATTGGGAATAAGGCAGGTGAAATGATTGAGGTCACAGTAAGGGAGTACTTTGGGAAAGTGATCATAATTCTATAGTTTTAAAATAGTTCTGGAAAAGGACAGATTGATCAAAAAATTAAATTGGAAAAAGCCCTATCTTGATGGAATTAGGCAGGAACTTTCAAAAGTTATGAAAACAGAAATCGCTGGTAAAGTTCAGCAGGTGTTGCAGCATCTGTTGAGAGAAATCAGAGTTAACGTTTCAGGTCGAGTGACCCTTCCTAGATTCTGAAGGAGTGTCACTCGATCCGAAACGCAAACACTGATTTCTCTCCACAGATTCTGTCAGACTTTTCCAGCAATTTCAGCTTTTGTTTCCAATTTAAGCATCCGCAGTTTCTTCAGGGTTTTTACTTTCAAAATTTGACTGGGAGAGATTATTTGCAGGTAAAGATTGGGAATCAGGACTCCTTTAAAAAATAGTTAAGGAGAGTCCAGAGACAGTTTGTTGACGATAATGTGAAGGGTAGGGCTGGGAGGTGCCAGGAATGCCGGATGAATAGAGAAATTGAGGGTCCGGTTAAGAAAAATGAGCCATATATTGGGTTTGGACAGCTGGGATTGAGTGACTCCCTGAACAAGTATAGGGGCAATAAGTATATATTTAGGAGGGAAACCACGAGTGCAAAAAAGGGACATGGAATGGCTTTGGCAAGTGCAGTTAAAGAGCATCCAAAGAGATTCTATAACAATAATAAGGGCAAAACAGTAACAAGGGAGATAGTAGAGCCCTTTAAAGATCAAAAAGGCCGTCTGTGTGTGAAACCGCAGGAGGTGGGTGAGATACTAAATGAATATTTCACATCAGTATTTCCCCTGGAGAAGGACGTGGAAGCTAGGGAACCTGGGGAAATAAACAGTGATGTCCTGAAAACAGTCCATATTACAGAGGAAGTGCCGGAGGTTTTAAAATGTATAAAGGTGGATAAGTCCCTGGGACCTATCAAGTGTAACCCAGAGCATTGTGGGAAGCTCGGGTAAATTACTGGGCCCTTTGCTGAGGTATTCATATCATCAAAAACCATGTGCGAGTTGCCAGCAGACTGGAGGTTGGCTAACGCAGTGCCATTATTTCAGACAGGTGGTAAGAAAAAGCCAGGGAACTATAGACCGGTGAGCCTGACTCCAGTGGTGGAAGTGGGTACAATGACAGTTAAAAGGAATGCGGATGGGTATATAAATAGGAAGGGTTTGGAGGGATATGGGCCAAATGCTGACAAATCGGACTAGATCAGTTTAGGATATTTGGTTGGCAGGGACAATTGGACCAGACGGTCTGTTTCTGTGCTATAGAGCTCAATGACTCCATGAGTACCAGAGACTCTTAAGTCTCAGAACAAATTCCTCCTCGCCTCAGTCTTAGGCTGAGGAGTAGGACCTGTCAACTCTGGCCATTTCTTTTCTGTTTTGTTTTCCCTATTTTGGCTTCTTTCTTCTCGGTGATGCCCTGAATGTCCAGCCTCAGTGTAGGCCCAGCAAGGTGATCCATTGGCTGACATGCCTTAGCATGGACTTCTGGCCTTGAGGTGATTCCAGAGCAGTCTCCCGGCCTCGAGAGGCTCAAAGTGAAGCCTGGCATGGTCAGGAGTTTAGGCTCAGACTGGAGGCTCGGTGCCAGCGTGAACTGGGTTAAAAGGACTGACATTCTGAACTTCTTACTGATATTTTAAAATTTATTCCTGTGAACTATCATGGTGAATTTCTTGCTTATTGTTCTCCCTTATTACTCTGATCAATAATCCTGAAACTTTTCTTTCTTTATTTTTCTAATTGTCAATCTGACCAAGAATTTGTACTTAAGAATCTTAACCTGGGTACCTCTGTACCTGAAATGGCCCGATCTGTGACATTTGAGTATATGTGACAATAAAGCTACTTCTCAGATTCAATTCTAACGTGGCACCTTTTATTTGGGGACTATACCTTCTGGACATATAGTCTCCCATGAAGGAAACATCCTTTCCACATTTACCCTGTCAGGCCTCTTAAGAATCCTGTACGATTCACTGAAATCACATCCTCATTTTTTAAAAAGTTCCGGACAGTAGAGTCCCAATCTGATTAGCCTTTACTCATAAGGTCATCCCAACACATTGGAGATCATCTAGTGAACCTTCTTTGAGCTGCCTCCAGTAAAATGATATCTTTTAAATAAGGGAGGAAAAACTGCTGACATAGTCCAAATGTATCCCACCAGCACAACTCCCTCATTTTAAGTGGTTGGAATGTAAGACAAGGGCCAATATTCGATTCGTCTTCGTGTTTATCTGCTGCATCTGTGTGCCAACTTCCTGTGTTTTGTGCACAAGGACCTCAACTGCCTTTATTGCAGATTTCTGCTTTTTTTTCTCCATTTGAATAAAACAACTCTTTTGTTCTTCCTTCCAAAATTAACAACTTTGCATTTTCCCACATTATACTGCATTTGCTTTTTGTCTATTCAGATATCAATATTTCAATGTGAAATGTGTGTACATCTCTCACAACCCACTTTTCTACTTTTTTTTTTACATTTTCTGCAAATTCGGCCCAGGTACTTACACTTCATTACCCCAAGTTATTTATATTTGTTGTAAACAGTTGCCGTCCCAGTACTGATCCCTGTGAAACTCCACTGGTCGCAGGTCACCAAGTTGGAAAAGAACCTCTAATCCCTGCTCACTGCTTCCTGGCTGTTAGCCAATTCTCCATCCATGTCAACTTATCACCTCCAACACCATGGTTTTTACTGTAAGGCTTAACCTTTTGTGAGGTACCTTGATGAACGCCTGCTCGAATTCCAAATATAACACATGTACTGGTTCCCCCCTAACTGCTCTGGTTCAGCATTCTTCAAAAAACTAATAGTCAGACATGATTTCTCTTTCATGGAGTCATGATGACTCTGTTTAATTAGATTATTGCTTTCCAAATGCACTGTTATTATTTCCTTAATGATTGATCCCAACACCTTTTCAACATTAAATGTTTGGCCTAAAGTTACCTGCCTTTTGCCTCCCTCTCTTTTTGAATAGGGGTGTCACATTGGCAGTTTTCCAGATACTTCCCCAGAATCCAAAGATGAGGAAAACTACAACAGTACAGCCACTATTCCTGGAGCTAACTCTTTTATCTGTCCCACCAATGCTTGTGCCAGCACGAGTTGCCCCACAGCGCTGATGTGACAGTCACTGCAAACACCATTATTCAACAGTCTTGCACAGAAATTCTTTGAAAGTGCATCAAGACCAATGTGGCCTTTGCACTGAGGCTTGCATTTTACAAATGGCATGGGGTCAGTGATGCAAGTGAGTAGACGGATGTCAGAGGCCATTTTTAATGGAGGCACCTTTCCCACGTATTGCAAACAAACTGTTCCAATCCTGGCAGAGCCATTATTTGTTCAACCAGTTTGTCCATCAGCTGCCCCCCCAATAGAGATTTCCTGTGTGATGCCAAGGTACCTGCCTTGCTCTCTAGGATTATGACTATCAATTGCCCCAGATACATGGTTCGTGGAGGTGAGCTCTCAACACAAATTGCTGATAGGAGGTTATATTTAGTGAAGCAGCACTAATTAGAGATGAAGTATACTCCCTCAGCCTAGAATTTGTCTTCTACTTCAAAAGAATGAAACAAAAGATTGCAATTTAAGTTTTTTAATTTAAAACAAATGTAAGAACATTGAAAACATTTACTGAACACTATTTTTAGAAACAAACTTAGACAAAGAACTCAGATGATTTTCTCTTCTACCTGTGGCTGGTATTGTTGGCATAGCCTCGATGGTGAACCATTTTAATTTTAAAGTGGTTATGTGTAAATGTCTAATTAGTGAATCCTATGTCGAGCACCAAGCGATTTACAGGAGGAGAAGGAAATAAAATACATATGACCTCTCAAAAATCAGGGCGGTGAGCTCTCTAAAGCCCTTCCTCACCAGAGCTCATTGATTCACATTGGGAAGGAGGCTCGAACATTGCCTGTGGAAGAAAGGAATACCAGAAATGTTAAAGTGCTTGTTGTTCCTGGTGTTAATTTATACATCGTGCAAATGTGAATTTGACAGAGACTCAAATACTGTTAAAAATTCCTGATATTTTGCTACTTTGAATGGATTTTTGTTTTGGATCCATTTGAAAAGTGAATATACATAACCAACGCTGTCCTGCACGTGAGATGTGATTGCATGAAGATGAAAAGGTCAATGAATGAGTTTCAAATTGGCTGTTAACCAATGAGACCCACTTGAAACAATGACAGGTCTGAGTAATGGAACATGAGCAGATAAACTAGGAACAACAAGTGTCTTACAGTATTCATGTCTGAGGTGATCTGGTCCCCTGTACATCTTTTAAATACCTTTTATCCCCAAAATGGTTTGCACTTTACAAATATATATTCTCTTACACACGCACGCACATCTCACAATATAACCATTCAAAATAAATTCATTATAAAGCTGAGCATTAATTAAAGTCTCAAACAAGTGCAATACCACTGGCAATAATAAACAGTGCTGTTATTTCTTGCAGTTGCAGTGAGTTAAAAAACATCAATGGGTTTTTAATGCAGAATTAGTTAAAGCCTCTGGAAACAAAAGGTTGGCTGGAGACTTTAAAGGCCGAGCCAAACAAACCAGCTGAAGTACTCATCATCCCACCTAATGGTCTGGATAAATGGTTAGTTTGTTAGTTTTTTTTTCCCCTGAGATGGCTTGCACTTTACTCTCATATATCCTCTCATACACACACTCCCTCACTCTTACACTCTGACAGTTTCATTCGCAGTCTCACACTTACACACACAATTTCTCACTCAGCCTGTTATAGTCGCTCACACACACACTCAGTCAGTCTGACTCACACTTCACGCAGCCTCACTCACACTCAGTTTCACTCACAAGTATGGACTCATTCACACACATGGACTGACTCCCTTCCCTCACACTCTCAAACAGTCTCATTCACACTCAGTCTCACACAGTATCACAAGCACAATCTCAAGGGTGGCATGGTGTCTCAGTGTTTAGCACTGCAGCCTCACAGCGCCAGGGACCCGGGTTCGATTCCAGCCTCCGGTGAGTGTCTGTGTGGAGTTTGTACATTCTTCCCGTGTCTGCGTGGGTTTCCTCTGGGTGCTCCGGTTTCCTCCCACAGTCCAAAGATGTGCAGGTGAGGTGGATCGGCCACGCTAAATTGCCCGTAGTGTTTGGGAGTGTGTGGGTTGTAGGGGGATGGGTCTGGGTGGGATGCTTCAAGGGGCAGTGTGGACTTGTGGGGTCAAAGGTCCTGTTTCCACACTGTAGGGAATCCAATCTAATCTCACACGCTCTCACTCATACAGTATCACGCTGACTTTGCAGCTTCAGTCACACGCATACACAGTCTCACTCTGACTTTTTCACTCACACACATGGTCTCAGTCTCACACATACAGTCTCATTCTCACTTCACACAGTCTCACACATGTAATTTGACTCCCTCCCACACAGACACTCACATTGTGTCACATGCACAAACTCAGGCTCAATAACACACATGCCCAATTTTGACTCTCACGCACCAACTCAGTCTCACTCACACAGGCTGTCTCTGACACTCTTAGCCAGTCTCATTTGAGTGCACAGTCTCACCCACACAGAGACTCACTCACACAGAGTCTCACCTGCGCACAGTCTCACTCGCACGCAGTCTCACCCGTACATAGTCTCACACACACAGTCTCACTCATAACGCTGTCTCACTCGCATGCAGTCTCACCCGTACATAGACTCACTCGCACACAGTCTCACCCTCACACGGTCTTACTTGGAGGTTCAAACACACAGTATCACTCTGACTTCCCACGATTTCACTCTCACACACCTTGCCTCTCACACTCACACAGTCTCACTCATACACAATCTCACTCTGAGTTCACAGTCTCAATCACACATGGTCTTGTTCAAACTCACTCAATTACACATGCTCTCTCACTCATACATTCTCACACAATCTTATTCAGTCTGACTAATATTCAGTCTCACACTCAATCATACATTCTCAATTAATCTCACTGTGTCACTCAAACTCTCACTCACAGTCACACTCACATCGGATCACTCGCAGTCTCACTAACACAGTCTCACTCACACACAGTCTCTCTCAGACTCTCTCACACACACATTCTTATTCACACACATGGCCTCACTCTCACAAATGCACGGTCTCATTCACATACAAATTCCTACTCTTTCTCTCTCAGTCTCACTCTGACTCACTCACACACGGGCCCACTCACACACGGGCCCACTCACACACGGGCCCACTCAGACTCTTTCACTCACACACATGTTCTTAGTCACACACATGTTTTCACTCTCACAAATGCATGGTCTCATTCACATACAAATTCCTACTCTCTCTCTCTCAGTCTCACTCTGACTCACTGACACACAGACTCACTCACTCACCCACAGACCCACTCACACACAGTCCCACTCAGACTCTCTCACTCACACATGTTCTTAGTCACACATATGGTCTCACTCTCACAAATGCACGGTTTCATTCACATACAAATCCCTAGTCTCTCTCTCTCTCTCTCAATCTAACTCTGACTCTCTCTCTCACAGTCTCACTCGCACACATGCTCTCACTCACAGTCTCACTCTGACTTCATACAGTCCCACTCTCTCACACCCACTCACACAGAAACTCTCAGTATCACTCACACAGTCTCACACTGACTGTCATTCAGTCTCACTCACACGTACAGTCTTACTCTAACTTCACAGTCTCACTCTTACACACACTCACAGTCTCACTCACACATCGCTTACTCTGACTCTCACTCACACAGTCTCACTCATATGTCCCACTATGACACAATAATTTTATGTTAAATTGTTGTAAAATTGAACATTAAGTAAAAACAGTTAAGGTCTCAAACAAGTGCAATATGACTGGCAGTAATAAACAACTCTATTATTTCTGGTAGTTACCCTTTGTTGAAGGCATGTCAATGGCATTCTGTCCAAATTAGTTTAAACCACTGGAGAAATAAAAATATTGAAGGCAGGAATGGAGTGCTGAAGAGTTTAAAGGCCAAACCAAACACTTCAGTTGAAGTATTCATCATCCTGCCATTGGCTGAACAAATGGCTGGTTTGCTTTTTAACCAAACAACCATTGAGGAACCCAAGCAAATTCAATCACAATTGGTCAACAAGATTGATACGTAAACGATTCTTTTTCTCATCCAACCAATTGATACATGACTGTGATGTTCATAGAAGACCGGTGGCAGGGTTCAATTCTCCAGCATTCCAGAAAAAATAGCTGATGTGCAAGATGTTTGAAAAGGACAAACAAGCACTGGACTCAAAAGTTAATGTTAAGCAATTGTCTGAAGTCAAGTCACTCTCTCCAAATTGTCCAATAATTTAAAGTAGAACACTGCCAAAGTAATTTATTCATATATTGCAGGGTTTTTGGTACTGAGCAGAGATTTTAGATCCAACAGAGTCCCATGAAACATTATGTTCCTTACAGCTAAAACTTGCATAGACATGAAGATCTTCTTTCAGTGAATCTCAGGATGAAGTCATGATTCACTTTCTTGTTCATTGCATAATACAGGATGGCATCGGCCGGAAGTATGAGCACTGAAAAAGCAGAGGGAAAGCACATTATTATTCACACGTGTTTTCATCATATTAATTGTGCACAGGTCCAACTGCTTCCTGGATACGGAAATATCAATGGCTGGGAGGAACAGAACAAATGTACTGCAAGGATTCAGAACGTATTACAAAACACAAGAGAAAATCTTGGAGTTATACCAAATTAGGTAAACTCAATAACTGAAAACCATTATATCTGAGACCCATTCTCAGGATGAGCATTGTTGGTCAAGACTAAAATCCATTTCAAACCTCTCACTGTCCGATGGCACATGCCTTCTTCATGACAGTTTGTACAATTGAGTGGCTTTATTAGGCCACATATGAGGCTGTGAAGAGTCAGCATACAGTAGCCCAGGTAAAGATGTCAGATTTTCCTTACTACAGAACAACGCAAAACCCCAATTGATTCACGAATGACCCAGCAGCTACATGGTCACTTCTGCTGATACCAGCATCAAACACAAAAAGGTGCAGTGTGATCAATGCGAAAACACTGAGAAAAGCTATCCTCTCCTTCAGCATTGTGTTGGAATCATGAAACTAACACCACTGAGGGCACCTAAATCAAACACGAGTTAGTGATCCAGTGAATGGCCATTTTCTGAGGGCTATGATGGATGCAGAATAAATTCCAGCTTTGTCAGTGAGACTTACGTCCAGGGAACTGATTTTTCTTTTCTGTGAAATCTGACAGGGATAGCATGCTGCAAAGGCATTGGGACCTTTCATTTTCATAAGGCATTCTGCTTAACACAGCCTGGATGGCAAGTTTTACACCACAGCAGAATTAAACCCATGAGACCTCGTTTCTACTTTTCACCAGGAAATGGTTGGGGGAGGGTTGCGACAGATTTGCAACTTGACAGCAGTGACCCCAACCATGTTTCTGGTCTCTCAGCCACGGGCCAAAAAGAGGGGAAGAACAGATTAATTTCAGCAACAGGAAACATTTATTTTGGAATAACCAGTTAAAATAAGAATGAACAAAGCAGAACAATGTGCTAACAATGCGAATAATTCAGGATTTAATGCCACACCCAAATCCCGATGTACATCCTTCACTCAATATGGCTTTAGGTAGTTTTACAAAAGGGCTACTGGACTCTAAACACTACCCCTGACTTCTCTCTACAAGTGCTGCTACTGCTGCTGTTCTTTTCCAGCAGTTTCTGATTTCCAGCATTTGTGGTTCTTTGTTCTGATTTGGCTTTAGGGCAATCTGATGAAATAATTTGCTTTTATTAGGTGCAGGTATTAGTTGTTTATTGGCTTTACATTCCTCAGAGTTGAATCCTGCTGAACATGCTTGGGTATGTTCAATGATACAAATTTAGATATCTGCAGCTTTTTGGTGAAATCAAAAGAAAATATCAATTCCCTTGCAGTTGTTATGCTGTTCAGAAATAGATTTAACTTAAATTGAAGCAATTTCCACTGCTCACCTTTATTTGATTCAATGATCTGTGCTAGAGCAAATTGCTGAGGACGCTCGGGTTCAAATTTGAGCGCGGTGATGGCTTTGTTGAGAACTTCAGATACACGATCTTGATTAGTCACCTAATTAAAACAACATTCACTTTTCATTAATGCATTAGACACACACACCAAATGAAATATATAATGCCTCAATTTCCAAAGGGCTTATAAATATTGCTGCTTTCACCCAGAAAACTAATTGGGACATTACACTGTAAGCTGTAAAAGTTACATTAATGAAATAATATCTGGTAGGACAGTTATTGTAAAATCTGCATTCGATGCTCCATAACACAGTTACTGTGAACAGTAAAGGTTGGAATTTGAATGGAAACAGAGCCCAGTGATCAAGTTTACCTATACACACAGTTTGAAACAAGTAACTAATGACGAAATTCATAATTTAAATAATCCACTTCCATCCCCTCCCACCCAAAACCCCCATACCATTTGACATAATGGGAACTGCAGATGCTGGAGAGTCCAAGATAACAAAATGTGGAGCTGGATGAACACAGCAGGCCAAGCAGCATCTCAGGAGCACAAAAGCTGATGTTTCGGGCACAGATCCTTCAACAGAAAAGCTTTGTTTCAAGGCTGAAGAGATTACAAGAGAGTTGCAGTGGGAGAAAGATCCACTGAGGTTTTTCCGGAGAGAGGAGGGTAACTTCTTCAGGTTAGGTATCCCTGGAAGAGGCTTCACAATGAGGTTAAAATTGTATCAGAGATAATGGGAACTGCAGATGCTGGAGAATCCAAGATAACAAAGTGTGGAGCTGGATGAACACAGCAGGTCAAGAAGCATCTTTGGAGCACAAAAGCTGATGTTTCAGGCCTAGACCCTTCATCAGAAAAGGGTCTAGGCCTGAAAGGCCAGACTGTGTGCTCCTGAGATGCTCTGCTGCTTGGCCTGCTGTGTTCATCCAGCTTCCCACTTTGTTACCCCCATACAATTTGCCTGCTTTTAACATTTATTGTCATTACAGCAAATGGCTCAATGTTGTTTGTGAAGTCTGACATTTCCTAATGTTATGCTTATTCATATAAATTATTCATAAAATTGCTTTAACAGTTTGAAACAGTTAGCAATTTGTGATTTGAAGACAGTGCAAATATTTAATCATAATGTGACTGTACAGGAATAATATTTGATAGGCAGGATATTGAGAAGACCAGTTTTTTGGGCAATTGTCTGCTTTTGTTTAATTCTCTGTTATATTTGGAGAATGCTTTTCTCAGCTCAAGTTTGAGCAATGACCTGGAAGATGAAATGCACCAGTAAATTTTCTGTTTCTTCTGGAGAACTGCAATGTTTTCTGGTTGAGTAAACTCACACTTAATTCTACTTTAATTTTGCTATAGTTCATGGCTAAAAAAACTACTTTTGCCACCCAGTCAAAAGCAAAGATCATATTAAATATATTAATGGATAGCAAATCTGAAAAATCCAAAAAATGTAGTGGAATTAAATTCCTGAGCAAGTGGCAGATGTAGACACAATTACAATGTTTAAAAGACATTTGAATAAGTACATAAATAGGAAAGGTTTGGGGGGATATTTTGTTCGGTACGTCTCGACAATTCTATAAGTGGTAGAGTCAAATATTACACAACTAGAGATTAGATGAACTACATTATCTTTCTAAGGAAGGGTCTAGGCCCGAAACGTCAGCCTTCCTGCTCCTCTGATGCTGCTTGGCCTGCTCTGTTCATCCAGCTCGACACCTTGTTATTTTACATTAACTAACATCCCCAAAAGTGATCTTTTTTGAATAACCAATACCTTTTCCACTCTGTATGCTCAGACTTTAAATGATTAATCACTAATTTTAGTGATTCATTGGTGATAAATTGGATTTTCTAAATTATGTTCGAAGAAGTGCCACACAAGTGTGCAAGCAAAATTGAAGCCTGTGGAATGAAATGGGCAGTGGCGGTATAGACTCAAAATTGGGTAAGGATTAGAACATAGAATCATGAAGAACAGTCATTTGCTCAGGCTAACTAAAGTAAATGAGGGAAACTGTTTACTGGTCCTTCTGACACTATGTACCAAGGTCAAAATCTAAGGTCATTGGTGGGGAGAAAAAGCAAAAACAAAAAAGAATCCTGCTTTTTCCAAACCGCAATGTACGAATAGGTGGTTAAAGCAGATTAAATAACTTTCTAAAGACAACTGAATAATTGCATGGAGCAAAATTTGCAGGGCAGGGCTAAAAAGGGCAATGGTGGTTGTGGTGGGGGAGATGGGTGGCGAATTAGGCTACTTCTCACTGAGATTTAACACAGACACAATAACTCAAGTTTTTGTTTTGCTTTGTGATAACATTCCACGATTTTCTAGTTGGCCTCTCATGACTGTATTAGTTGGCAACAATTTGTTGCACATTCATCAGGAGACATTTTCGTCATTTTGGTTGAGAATTTTGTTTTCTGTGTTTCATAGATGTTCAATCTAAACAAGCTGTTTGCCATTTGCTTATCCAAATTCTGCCTCAGATCTTAGGCTGGTTCTGCCCCATCTCCAACTCACTGACAAGCTAACAAATGTTCTCTTCACCAGAGTAAAGAGGCGCTGTTTGTTAACAATATTTAAACACTAGAAGCAATTTCCACACATCACACTGACCTCTGTGGAGGCACAATCAGAGTACGACTGATCCTGTCAAGGAAAATGCATGATCAAACAAAACAACCTATGTGCCTTCTAATTTGGCCAATATTCCTTCGACTTCCCTGAACTAGCCAATAGGCAATTATTCTGTTTTGGATTGCACTCTTGCTATTGGAACGCTTTGCCTGCAACGGTAGTAGATTCACCAACTTTAGGTACATTTAAGTCGTCATTGGACAAGCATATGGACGTACATGGAATAGTGTAGGTTAGATTGGCTTCAGATTGGTATGACAGGTCGGCACAACATCGAAGGCCGAAGTGCCTGTACTGTGCTGTAATGTTCTATGTTCTTCTCCAACCCATTTTTGATGTGCTTTCTTCCATGCACCAGCCTTTTAAATTTCACATGAGCCAAAGCCAGGAAAGAAATATTCAATATCTCTGTTAGTATTACTCGATTGGCTTACAGATGGACCAAAGTGCCTGTGGTCAGCTAACTGAAGATCTGGTACCTCCTTGCTGATTTATTGTACAGTTAATGGTGCGTGTTAATTTGTGATATTTCCTCTTCAATAGTTATCAGCCAGTCCCCAAAATGGGGCAACAGAGCGCTGCACCTTGCCATGTACACTTAAAGGAGAAATGCAAGGAAAATGTGTTCAGGCCTAAAACCTAAACATTGCTACTGCATTACAAAACAGGATCAAAATGATGGTCAAAGCACTCTCATAGAGCAAAAAAGGCTTCAGCAATGTGGAAAATACACACTGAATATGACTGCATCGCAACAAATAATTGGGATAAAAATTCCTCTTGCGATACTGGCAGGGAGCAATGGCAATTATTTGGACCGAGCATGACGAGAGCAACCAGTCCAGGGACTTACCAAAATAGTTTTGAATTCTTGTGCTCTGTCCTCCTCTAATCTGACTCGGATGAGGCAGCTTTTCTCATTCTGGCGGTTGTCCCTCCGACGTGTTGCACACCAGCAGCTGCCCAAACCTGCACGCCTACGAGACTTGGCTTTGTCATAATTTGATTTTGCTGATGCACCACTGTTGGATAAACCTCCAGAGGAGGCAGTATCCACGGATCTTAATGGCTGTGGAATAATTATTTTGTTTAAGAAAACGTTTGTCAATTGTTGCATATTAGATACTTCCCCCTTTCCAGTTATATTTATTATTACACAAAATATGCTGTCCTGCTGCCCATAAAGGTGAAGGCATTCTGCTCAGGACAGCTTAATTGCAAGAACATTATGTTGTACATGAATTCTTGGTCGTTGCT